>NW_026871272.1:0-300000 GCF_028564815.1 Eubalaena glacialis
CCTTTTTGGCCAACCAAGCAAGCCGGAAGGGCAAATCAGCGCTACAAAGAAGTCTCGCTTGCCCTCGGTCAAAAGGGCCATGCTGAACAAAGTGTAAAAACCAGAAAAGCAGGACAGGCCATGGAGACATGGGATTCTTGCTACGCTGATGGGCGGGATGAAAATTGCCAACAGGCACTCTGGAGAAGAGTACGGTGTGTCCTGAAACAAGTAATAAACACAGCGTAGAGAGCATAGGGCACTTCCACTCATGGGCGTATAAATTGGGAAAACTAAAAATCAACAAGACACAGGCACCCCAAACTTTACGGCTGCTCTGTTTCCAAGAACCTCCGCTTCGGTACACCTTCAATATCCCAGGAAAGAGAAAAATGGATAAAGAAATGGTGGTACTTGGCACAATGGAATATCACTCAGCCATGAAATCAATGTCATAAGGCTAGTTAGAAGCATGATGAGTGCATTTAGGTACGATGATTCTAAGTGAAATAAGTCACACAGAAAAAGGCCCTTATCCTAAGATATCACTTATAGAGGGAATGTCAAAATCGTTACACTTGAACTGAATTACAAAACAGAACAGAGTCACACCTTTAGAAGACACACAATGGCTGCTTAACGGGAAAGGTGAGGTGGGGTGATGCATAAAACAAGGGTTTGAAATTAGCTCAGATACCGCTCCATAAGCCAAATATGTAATAGACAAAGCCTACTCCCTGCTCAGTGAACTGGACTCAACACATCCTAGTCACCACACAAGAATATATCTGACTAGTAAGAATCTGAAAACCTATGTATCGATATCTCTCTGCAAGTGAATCAAGAGGGTGTAAAGCGGCATCAACACAGCAGGGAAAAGCAGCCAAGCCCGATTCTAAACATAAATTACTTTAAAAAACCCACAAAACAAAGACAGTTAAAGAGAGAGAAATTCTTACAAAATCCATTCAGGGTTTATGATGCAACCTGGATTGACCATATCTAGACCCACAGCTGGATGAGACATAAGGCTGGACACTCTTGGGGCTGAGAGGATTGGTGAGGTTGGGTGAGCAAACCCAGATACTTTAAAGTAACACCGCGGGGTACACACCCCATGGGTCTCAAATCTCCAGGTACAAGGGAATCTTCCTACATCAAAACATGCATGGGAAACCCAGAAAATGGTATGCCATGAGATCGGGAAAGGTTTCTAAAACGCACCTCATTTCTCCTCTCCTTGTGCTCGGGTTCGCCATTCCAGCCGCTTGACTAACCATCTCCCTACTTGGAGAATCAGCACCTTTAACCTCCTGTTTCGTCCAGGTTGCAATTTGTCCTGATGATGAACGGGAAGACGGGGAACCAACGAGAGACTAGCCCTAGGTGTTGGGACAGGCACAGGTCACTCCATTTTCCCATCAGGAAGAAGAATGAACCACAGGCTCAGCCTGCCCCCCAGAACCAAAATAGGGCCTGAAGCAATCCTGCGCTTTTGCGGCCAGCTCCCAAAAAAGCGAGGAGACAAATGGAGCTCAGGGGCACTGCAATTCACAAACGTGCAGAGTTATAAAGGAGAACTCTCGTCCACAAATATATTGAGGGAAGGCAACGAAGAGGATTTGAAAGCAAGGCAGATTTGCAGGAAACAGATTTCAGGAGGTAGATTCGACTCGCCTTTAAAGCACATGAAAAGCGGCAAAACGTTGACAATGATGCCCTTGGCCAAAAAGGGCGTATGCGTTTTTACCTGAATATATTCAGGAAAAAACGCATACGCCCTTTTTGGCCAACCAAGCAAGCCGGAAGGGCAAATCAGCGCTACAAAGAAGTCTCGCTTGCCCTCGGTCAAAAGGGCCATGCTGAACAAAGTGTAAAAACCAGAAAAGCAGGACAGGCCATGGAGACATGGGAGCCTTGCTACGCTGATGGGCGGGATGTAAATTGCCAACAGGCACTCTGGAGAAGAGTACGGTGTGTCTTGAAACAAGTAATAAACACAGCGTAGAGAGCATAGGGCACTTCCACTCATGGGCGTATAAATTGGGAAAACTAAAAATCAACAAGACACAGGCACCCTAAAGTTTACGGCTGCTCTCTTTCCAAGAACCTCCGCTTCGGTACACCTTCAATATCCCAGGAAAGAGAAAAATGAGAAAGAAATGGTGGTACTTGGCACAATGGAATATCTCTCAGCCATGAAATCAATGTCATAAGGCTAGTTAGCAGCATGATGTGTGGATTTAGGTACGATGATTCTAAGTGAAATAAGTCACACAGAAAAAGACACTTATCCTAAGATATTGCTTATAGAGGGAATGTCAAACTCGCTACACTTGAACTGAATTACAAAACAAAACAGAGTTACACCTTTAGAAGACACACTATGGCTGCTTAACCGGAAAGGTTAGGTGGGGTGATGCATAAAACAAGGGTTTGAAATTAGCTCAGAGACCGCTCCATAAGCCAAATATGTAATAGACAAGGCCTACTCCCTGCTCAGTGAACTGGACTCAACACCCCCTAGTCACCGCACAAGAATATATCTGACTAATAGGAATCTGAAAACCTATGTATCGATATCTCTCTGCAAGTGAATCAAGAGGGTGTAAAGCGGCATCAACACAGCAGGGAAAAGCAGCCAAGCCCGATTCTAAACATAAATTACTTTAAAAATCCCACAAAACAAAGACAGTGAAAGAGAGAGAAATTCTTACAAAATCCGTTCAGGGTCTCTGATGCAACCTGGATTGACCATATCTAGACCCACAGCTGGATGAGACATAAGGCTGGACACTCTTGGGGCTGAGAGGATTGGTGAGGTTGGGTGAGCAAATGCAGATACTTTAAAGTAATACCGCGGGGTACCCACCCCATGGGTCTCAAATCTCCAGGTACAAGGGAATCTTCCTACATCAAAACATGCATGGGAAACCCAGAAGATGGTATGCCGTGAGATCGGGAAAGGTTTCTAAAACGCACCTCATTTCTCCTCTCCTTGTGCTCGGGTTCGCCATTCCAGCCGCTTGATTAACCATCTCCCTACTTGGAGAATCAGCACCTTTAACCTCCTGTTTCGTCCAGGTTGCAATTTGTCCTGAAGATAAACGGGAAGACGGGGAACCAACGAGAGACTAGCCCTAGGTGTTGGGACAGGCACAGGTCACTCCATTTTCCCATCAGGAAGAAGAATGAACCACAGGCTCAGCCTGCCCCCCAGAACCAAAATAGGGCCTGAAGCAATCCTGCGCTTTTTCGGCCAGCTCCCAAAAGAGCGAGGAGACAAATGGAGCTCAGGGGCACTGCAATTCACAAACGTGCAGAGTTATAAATGAGAACTCTCGTCCACAAATATATTGACGGAAGGCAACGAAGAGGATTTCAATGCAAGGCAGATTTGCAGGAAACAGATTTCAGGAGGTAGATTCGATTCGCCTTTAAAGCACATGAAAAGCGGCAAAACGTTGATAATGATGCCCTTGGCCAAAAAGGGCGTATGCGTTTTTTCCTGAATATATTCAGGAAAAAACGCATACGCCCTTTTTGGCCAACCAAGCAAGCCGGAAGGGCAAATCAGCGCTACAAAGAAGTCTCGCTTGCCCTCGGTCAAAAGGGCCATGCTGAACAAGGTGTAAAAACCAGAAAAGCAGGACAGGCCATGGAGACATGGGAGCCTTGCTACGCTGATGGGCGGGATGTAAATTGCCAACAGGCACTCTGGAGAAGAGTACGGTGTGTCCTGAAACAAGTAATAAACACAGCGTAGAGAGCATAGGGCACTTCCACTCATGGGCGTATAAATTGGGAAAACTAAAAATCAACAAGACACAGGCACCCTAATGTTTACGGCTGCTCTGTTTCCAAGAACCTCCACTTCGCTACACCTTCAGTATCCCAGGAAAGAGAAAAATGGATAAAGAAATGGTGGTACTTGGCACAATGGAATATCACTCAGCCATGAAATCAATGTCATAAGGCTAGTTAGCAGCATGATGTGTGGATTTAGGTACGATGATTCTAATTGAAATAAGTCACACAGAAAAAGACACTTATCCTAAGATATCGCTTATAGAGGGAATGTGAAAATCGCTACACTTGAACTGAATTACAAAACAGAACAGAGTCACACCTTTAGAAGACACACTATGGCTGCTTAACGGGAAAGGTGAGGTGGGGTGATGCATAAAACAAGGGTTTGAAATTAGCTCAGAGACCGCTCCATAAGTCAAATATGTAATAGACAAGGCCTACTCCCTGCTCAGTGAACTGGACTCAACACACCCTAGTCACCACACAAGAATATATCTGACTAGTAAGAATCTGAAAACCTATGTATCAATATCTCTCTGCAAGTGAATCAAGAGGGTGTAAAGCGGCATCAACACAGCAGGGAAAAGCAGCCAAGCCCGATTCTAAACATAAATTACTTTAAAAAACCCACAAAACAAAGACAGTGAAAGAGAGAGAAATTCTTACAAAATCCGTTCAGGGTCTCTGATGCAACCTGCATTGACCATATCTAGACCCACAGCTGGATGAGACATAAGGCTGGACACTCTTGGGGCTGAGAGGATTGGTGAGGTTGGGTGAGCAAACGCAGATACTTTAAAGTAACACTGCGGGGAACACACCCCATGGGTCTCAAATCTCCAGGTACAAGGGCATCTTCCTACATTAAAACATGCATGGGAAACCCAGAAGATGGTATGCCATGAGATCGGGAAAGGTTTCTAAAACGCACCTCATTTCTCCTCTCCTTGTGCTCGGGTTCACCATTCCAGCTGCTTGACTAACCATCTCCCTACTTGGAGAATCAGCACCTTTAACCTCCTGATTGTACAGGTTGCAATCTGTCCTGAGGATGAACGGGAAGACGCGGAACCAACGAGAGACGAGCCCTAGGTGTTGGGACAGGCATAGGTCACTCCATTTTCCCATCAGGAAGAAGAATGAACCACAGGCTCAGCCTGCCCCCCAGAACCAAAATAGGGCCTGAAGCAATCCCGCATTTTTGCGGCCAGCTCCCAAAAAAGCGAGGAGACAAATGGAGCTCAGGGGCACTGCAATTCACAAACGTGCAGAGTTATAAATGAGAACTCTCGTCCACAAATATATTGAGGGAAGGCAACGAAGAGGATTTGAAAGCAAGGCAGATTTGCAGGAAACAGATTTTAGGAGGTAGATTCGACTCGCCTTTAAAGCACATGAAAAGCGGCAAAACGTTGACAATGAAGCCCTTGGCAAAAAAGGGCGTATGCGTTTTTTCCTGAATATATTCAGGAAAAAACGCATACGCCCTTTTTGGCCAACCAAGCAAGCCGGAAGGGCAAATCAGCGCTACAAAGAAGTCTCGCTTGCCCTCGGTCAAAAGGGCCATGCTGAACAAATTGTAAAAACCAGAAAAGCAGGACAGGCCATGGAGACATGGGAGCCTTGCTACGCTGATGGGCGGGATGTAAATTGCCAACAGGCACTCTGGAGAAGTGTACGGTGTGTCCTGAAACAAGTAATAAACACAGCGTAGAGAGCATAGGGCACTTCCACTCATGGGCGTATAAATTTGGAAAACTAAAAATCAACAAGACACAGGCACCCTAAAGTTTACGGCTGCTCTGTTTCCAAGAACCTCCACTTCGGTACACCTTCAGTATCCCAGGAAAGAGAAAAATGGATAAAGAAATGGTGGTACTTGGCACAATGAAATATCACTCAGCCATGAAATCAATGTCATAAGGCTAGTTAGCAGCATGATGATTGAATTTAGGTACGATGATTCTAAGTGAAATAAGTCACACAGAAAAAGACACTTATCCTAAGATATCGCTTATAGAGGGAATGTCAAAATCGCTACACTTGAACTGAATTACAAAACAGAACAGAGTCACACCTTTAGAAGACACACTATGGCTGCTTAACGGGAAAGGTGAGGTGGGGTGATGCATAAAACAAGGATTTGAAATTAGCTCAGAGACCGCTCCATAAGCCAAATATATAATAGATAAGGCCTACTCCCTGCTCAGTGAACTGGACTCAACACACCCTAGTCACCACACAAGAATATATCTGACTAGTAAGAATCTGAAAACCTATGTATCGATATCTCTCTGCAAGTGAATCAAGAGGGTGTAAAGCGGCATCAACACAGCAGGGAAAAGCAGCCAAGCCCGATTCTAAACATAAATTACTTTAAAAAACCCACAAAACAAAGACAGTGAAAGAGAGAGAAATTCTTACAAAATCCATTCAGGGTCTCTGATGCAACCTGCATTGACCATATCTAGACCCACAGCTGGATGAGACATAAGGCTGGACACTCTTGGGGCTGAGAGGATTGCTGAGGTTGGGTGAGCAAACGCAGATACTTTAAAGTAACACTGCGGGGAACACACCACATGGGTCTCAAATCTCCAGGTACAATGGCATCTTCCTACATCAAAACATGCATGGGAAACCCAGAAGATGGTATGCCATGAGATCGGGAAAGGTTTCTAAAACGCACCTCATTTCTCCTCTCCTTGTGCTCGGGTTCACCATTCCAGCTGCTTGACTAACCATCTCCCTACTTGGAGAATCAGCACCTTTAACCTCCTGATTGTACAGGTTGCAATCTGTCCTGAGGATGAACGGGAAGACGCGGAACCAACGAGAGACGAGCCCTAGGTGTTGGGACAGGCATAGGTCACTCCTTTTTCCCATCAGGAAGAAGAATGAACCACAGGCTCAGCCTGCCCCCCAGAACCAAAATAGGGCCTGAAGCAATCCTGCGTTTTTGCGGCCAGCTCCCAAAAAAGCGAGGAGACAAATGGAGCTCAGGGGCACTGCAATTCACAAACGTGCAGAGTTATAAATGAGAACTCTCGTCCACAAATATATTGAGGGAAGGCAACGAAGAGGATTTGAAAGCAAGGCAGATTTGCAGGAAACAGATTTCAGGAGGTAGATTCGACTCGCCTTTAAAGCACATGAAAAGCGGCAAAACGTTGACAATGAAGCCCTTGGCCAAAAAGGGCGTATGCGTTTTTTCCTGAATATATTCAGGAAAAAACGCATACGCCCTTTTAGGCCAAGCAAGCAAGCCGGAAGGGCAAATCAGCGCTACAAAGAAGTCTCGCTTGCCCTCGGTCAAAAGGGCCATGCTGAACAAAGTGTAAAAACCAGAAAAGCAGGACAGGCCATGGAGACATGGGAGCCTTGCTACGCTGATGGGCGGGATGTAAATTGCCAACAGGCACTCTGGAGAAGTGTACGGTGTGTCCTGAAACAAGTAATAAACACAGCGTAGAGAGCATAGGGCACTTCCACTCATGGGCGTATAAATTGGGAAAACTAAAAATCAACAAGACACAGGCACCCTAAAGTTTACGGCTGCTCTGTTTCCAAGAACCTCCACTTCGGTACACCTTCAGTATCCCAGGAAAGAGAAAAATGGATAAAGAAATGGTGGTACTTGGCACAATGGAATATCACTCAGCCATGACATCAATGTCATAAGGCTAGTTAGCAGCATGATGATTGAATTTAGGTACGATGATTCTAAGTGAAATAAGTCACACAGAAAAAGACACTTATCCTAAGATATCGCTTATAGAGGGAATGTCAAAATCGCTACACTTGAACTGAATTACAAAACAGAACAGAGTCACACATTTAGAAAACACACTATGGCTGCTTAACGGGAAAGGTGAGGTGGGGTGATGCATAAAACAAGGGTTTGAAATTAGCTCAGAGACCGCTCCATAAGCCAAATATATAATAGATAAGGCCTACTCCCTGCTCAGTGAACTGGACTCAACACACCCTAGTCACCACACAAGAATATATCTGACTAGTAAGAATCTGAAAACCTATATATCGATATCTCTCTGCAAGTGAATCAAGAGGGTGTAAAGCGGCATCAACACAGCAGGGAAAAGCAGCCAAGCCCGATTCTAAACATAAATTACTTTAAAAAACCCACAAAACAAAGACAGTGAAAGAGAGAGAAATTCTTACAAAATCCATTCAGGTTCTCTGATGCAACCTGCATTGACCATATCTAGACCCACAGCTGGATGAGACATAAGGCTGGACACTCTTGGGGCTGAGAGGATTGGTGAGGTTTGGTGAGCAAACGAAGATACTTTAAAGTAACACTGCGGGGAACACACCACATGGGTCTCAAATCTCCAGGTACAATGGCATCTTCCTACATCAAAACATGCATGGGAAACCCAGAAGATGGTATGCCATGAGATCGGGAAAGGTTTCTAAAACGCACCTCATTTCTCCTCTCCTTGTGCTCGGGTTCACCATTCCAGCTGCTTGACTAACCATCTCCCTACTTGGAGAATCAGCACCTTTAACCTCCTGATTGTACAGGTTGCAATCTGTCCTGAGGATGAACGGGAAGACGCGGAACCAACGAGAGACGAGCCCTAGGTGTTGGGACAGGCATAGGTCACTCCATTTTCCCATCAGGAAGAAGAATGAACCACAGGCTCAGCCTGCCCCCCAGAACCAAAATAGGGCCTGAAGCAATCCCGCATTTTTGCGGCCAGCTCCCAAAAAAGCGAGGAGACAAATGGAGCTCAGGGGCACTGCAATTCACAAACGTGCAGAGTTATAAATGAGAACTCTCGTCCACAAATATATTGAGGGAAGGCAACAAAGAGGATTTGAAAGCAAGGCAGATTTGCAGGAAACAGATTTCAGGAGGTAGATTCGACTCGCCTTTAAAGCACATGAAAAGCGGCAAAACGTTGACAATGATGCCCTTGGCCAAAAAGGGCGTATGCGTTTTTTCCTGAATATATTCAGGAAAAAACGCATACGCCCTTTTTGGCCAACCAAGCAAGCCGGAAGGGCAAATCAGCGCTACAAAGAAGTCTCGCTTGCCCTCGGTCAAAAGGGCCATGCTGAACAAAGTGTAAAAACCAGAAAAGCAGGACAGGCCATGGAGACATGGGAGCCTTGCTACGCTGATGGGCGGGATGTAAATTGCCAACAGGCACTCTGGAGAAGAGTACGGTGTGTCCTGAAACAAGTAATAAACACAGCGTAGAGAGCAAAAGGCACTTCCACTCATGGGCGTATAAATTGGGAAAACTAAAAATCAACAAGACACAGGCACCCTAAAGTTTACGGCTGCTCTGTTTCCAAGAATCTCCGATTCGGTACACCTTCAATATCCCAGGAAAGAGAAAAATGGATAAAGAAATGGTGGTACTTGGCACAATGGAATATCACTCAGCCATGAAATCAATCTCAAAAGGCTACTTAGCAGCATGATGAGTGGATTTAGGTACGATGATTCTAAGTGAAATAAGTCACACAGAAAAAGACACTTATCCTAAGATATCGCTTATAGAGGGAATGTCAAAATCGCTACACATGAGCTGAATTACAAAACAAAACAGAGTCACACCTTTAGAAGACACACTATGGCTGCTTAACGGGAAAGGTGAGGTGGGGTGATGCATAAAACAAGGGTTTGAAATTAGCTCAGAGACCGCTCCATAAGCCAAATATGTAATAGACAAGGCCTACTCCCTGCTCAGTGAACTGGACTCAACACACCCTAGTCACCACACAAGAATATATCTGACTAGTAAGAATCTGAAAACCTATGTATCGATATCTCTCTGCAAGTGAATCAAGAGGGTGTAAAGCAGCATCAACACAGCAGGGAAAAGCAGCCAAGCCCGATTCTAAACATAAATTACTTTAAAAAACCCACAAAACAAAGACAGTTAAAGAGAGAGAAATTCTTACAAAATCCATTCAGGGTCTCTGATGCAACCTGGATTGACCATATCTAGACCCACAGCTGGATGAGACATAAGGCTGGACACTCTTGGGGCTGAGAGGATTGGTGAGGTTGGGTGAGCAAACGCAGATACTTTAAAGTAACACCGCGGGGTACACACCCCATGGGTCTCAAATCTCCAGGTACAAGGGCATCTTCCTACATCAAAACATGCATGGGAAACACAGAAGATGGTATGCCATGAGATCGGGAAAGGTTTCTAAAACGCACCTCATTTCTCCTCTCCTTGTGCTCGGGTTCGCCATTCCAGCCGCTTGACTAACCATCTCCCTACTTGGAGAATCAGCACCTTTAACCTCCTGATTGTACAGGTTGCAATTTGTCCTGAGGATGAATGGGAAGACGCAGAACCAACGAGACACGAGCCCTAGGTTTTGGGACAGGCATAGGTCACTCCATTTTCCCATCAGGAAGAAGAATGAACCACAGGCTCAGCCTGCCCCCCAGAACCAAAATAGGGCCTGAAGCAATCCTGCGCTTTTGCGGCCAGCTCCCAAAAAAGCGAGGAGACAAATGGAGCTCAGGGGCACTGCAATTCACAAACGTGCAGAGTTATAAATGAGAACTCTCGTCCACAAATATATTGAGGGAAGGCAACGAAGAGGATTTGAAAGCAAGGCAGATTTGCAGGAAACAGATTTCAGGAGGTAGATTCGACTCGCCTTTAAAGCACATGAAAAGCGGCAAAACGTTGACAATGATGCCCTTGGCCAAAAAGGGCGTATGCGTTTTTTCCTGAATATATTCAGGAAAAAACGCATACGCCCTTTTTGGCCAACCAAGCAAGCCGGAAGGGCAAATCAGCGCTACAAAGAAGTCTCGCTTGCCCTCGGTCAAAAGGGCCATGCTGAACAAAGTGTAAAAACCAGAAAAGCAGGACAGGCCATGGAGACATGGGAGCCTAGCTACGCTGATGGGCGGGATGTAAATTGCCAACAGGCACTCTGGAGAAGAGTACGGTGTGTCCTGAAACAAGTAATAAACACAGCGTAGAGAGCATACGGCACTTCCACTCATGGGCGTATAAATTGGGAAAACTAAAAATCAACAAGACACAGGCACCCTAAAATTTACGGCTGCTCTGTTTCCAAGAACCTCCGCTTCGGTACACCTTCAATATCCCAGGAAAGAGAAAAATGGATAAAGAAATGGTGGTACTTGGCACAATGGAATATCACTCAGCCATGAAATCAATGGCATAAGGCTTCTTAGCAGCATGATGAGTGGATTTAGGTACGATGATTCTAAGTGAAATAAGTCACACAGAAAAAGACACTTATCCTAAGATATCGCTTATAGAGGGAATGTCAAAATCGCTACACTTGAACTGAATTACAAAACAGAACAGAGTCACACCTTTAGAAGACACACTATGGCTGCTTAACGGGAAAGGTGAGGTGGGGTGATGCATAAAACAAGGGTTTGAAATTAGCTCAGAGACCGCTCCATAAGCCAAATATGTAATAGACAAGGCCTACTCCCTGCTCAGTGAACTGGACTCAACAAACCCTAGTCACCACACAAGAATATATCTGAGTAGTAAGAATCTGAAAACCTATATATCGATATCTCTCTGCAAGTGAATCAAGAGGGTGTAAAGCGGCATCAACACAGCAGGGAAAAGCAGCCAAGCCCGATTCTAAACATAAATTACTTTAAAAAACCCACAAAACAAAGACAGTGAAAGAGAGAGAAATTCTTACAAAATCCGTTCAGGGTCTCTGATGCAACCTGCATTGACCATATCTAGACCCACAGCTGGATGAGACATAAGGCTGGACACTCTTGGGGCTGAGAGGATTGGTGAGGTTGGGTGAGCAAACTCAGATACTTTAAAGTAAAACTGCGGGGAACACACCCCATGGGTCTCAAATCTCCAGGTACAATGGCATCTTCCTACATCAAAACATGCATGGGAAACCCAGAAGATGGTATGCCATGAGATCGGGAAAGTTTTCTAAAACGCACCTCATTTCTCCTCTCCTTGTGCTCGGGTTCACCATTCCAGCTGCTTGACTAACCGTCTCCCTACTTGGAGAATCAGCACCTTTAACCTCCTGATTGTACAGGTTGCAATCTGTCCTGAGGATGAACGGGAAGACGCGGAACCAACGAGAGACGAGCCCTAGGTGTTGGGACAGGCATAGGTCACTCCATTTTCCCATCAGGAAGAAGAATGAACCACAGGCTCAGCCTGCCCCCCAGAACCAAAATAGGGCCTGAAGCAATCCTGCGTTTTTGCGGCCAGCGCCCAAAAAAGCGAGGAGACAAATGGAGCTCAGGGGCACTGCAATTCACAAACGTGCAGAGTTATAAATGAGAACTCTCGTCCACAAATATATTGAGGGAAGGCAACAAAGAGGATTTGAAAGCAAGGCAGATTTGCAGGAAACAGATTTCAGGAGGTAGATTCGACTCGCCTTTAAAGCACATGAAAAGCGGCAAAACGTTGACAATGATGCCCTTGGCCAAAAAGGGCGTATGCGTTTTTTCCTGAATATATTCAGGAAAAAACGCATACGCCCTTTTTGGCCAACCAAGCAAGCCGGAAGGGCAAATCAGCGCTACAAAGAAGTCTCGTTTGCCCTCGGTCAAAAGGGCCATGCTGAACAAAGTGTAAAAACCAGAAAAGCAGGACAGGCCATGGAGACATGGGAGCCTAGCTACGCTGATGGGCAGGATGTAAATTGCCAACAGGCACTCTGGAGAAGAGTACGGTGTGTCCTGAAACAAGTAATAAACACAGCGTAGAGAGCATAGGGCACTTCCACTCATGGGCGTATAAATTGGGAAAACTAAAAATCAACAAGACACAGGCACCCTAATGTTTACGGCTGCTCTGTTTCCAAGAACCTCCACTTCGGTACACCTTCAGTATCCCAGGAAAGAGAAAAATGGATAAAGAAATGGTGGTACTTGGCACAATGGAATATCACTCAGCCATGAAATCAATGTCATAAGGCTAGTTAGCAGCATGATGTGTGGATTTAGGTACGATGATTCTAAGTGAAATAAGTCACACAGAAAAAGACACTTATCCTAAGATATCGCTTATAGAGGGAATGTGAAAATCGCTACACTTGAACTGAATTACAAAACAGAACAGAGTCACACCTTTAGAAGACACACTATGGCTGCTTAACGGGAAAGGTGAGGTGGGGTGATGCATAAAACAAGGGTTTGAAATTAGCTCAGAGACCGCTCCATAAGTCAAATATGTAATAGACAAGGCCTACTCCCTGCTCAGTGAACTGGACTCAACACACCCTAGTCACCACACAAGAATATATCTGACTAGTAAGAATCTGAAAACCTATGTATCGATATCTCTCTGCAAGTGAATCAAGAGGGTGTAAAGCGGCATCAACACAGCAGGGAAAAGCATCAAGCCCGATTCTAAACATAAATTACTTTAAAAAACCCACAAAACAAAGACAGTGAAAGAGAAAGAAATTCTTACAAAATCCGTTCAGGGTCTCTGATGCAACCTGCATTGACCATATCTAGACCCACAGCTGGATGAGACATAAGGCTGGACACTCTTGGGGCTGAGAGGATTGGTGAGGTTGGGTGAGCAAACGCAGATACTTTAAAGTAACACTGCGGGGAACACACCCAATGGGTCTCAAATCTCCAGGTACAAGGGCATCTTCCTACATCAAAACATGCATGGGAAACCCAGAAGATGGTATGCCATGAGATCGGGAAAGGTTTCTAAAACGCACCTCATTTCTCCTCACCTTGTGCTCGGGTTCGCCATTCCAGCCGCTTGACTAACCATCTCCCTACTTGGAGAATCAGCACCTTTAACCTCCTGATTGTACAGGTTGCAATTTGTCCTGAGGATGAATGGGAAGACGCAGAACCAACGAGAGACGAGCCCTAGGTTTTGGGACAGGCATAGGTCACTCCATTTTCCCATCAGGAAGAAGAATGAACCACAGGCTCAGCCTGCCCCCCAGAACCAAAATAGGGCCTGAAGCAATCCTGCGCTTTTGCGGCCAGCTCCCAAGAAAGCGAGGAGACAAATGGAGCTCAGGGGCACTGCAATTCACAAACGTGCAGAGTTATAAATGAGAACTCTCGTCCACAAATATATTGAGGGAAGGCAACAAAGAGGATTTGAACGCAAGGCAGATTTGCAGGAAACAGATTTCAGGAGGTAGATTCGACTCGCCTTTAAAGCACATGAAAAGCGGCAAAACGTTGACAATGATGCCCTTGGCCAAAAAGGGCGTATGCGTTTTTTCCTGAATATATTCAGGAAAAAACGCATACGCCCTTTTTGGCCAACCAAGCAAGCCGGAAGGGCAAATCAGCGCTACAAAGAATTCTCGCTTGCCCTCGGTCAAAAGGGCCATGCTGAACAAAGTGTAAAAACCAGAAAAGCAGGACAGGCCATGGAGACATGGGATTCTTGCTACGCTGATGGGCGGGATGTAAATTGCCAACAGGCACTCTGGAGAAGAGTACGGTGTGTCCTGAAACAAGTAATAAACACAGCGTAGAGATCATAGGGCACTTCCACTCATGGGCGTATAAATTGGGAAAACTAAAAATCAACAAGACACAGGCACCCTAAAGTTTACGGCTGCTCTGTTTCCAAGAACCTCCGCTTCGGTACACCTTCAATATCCCAGGAAAGAGAAAAATGGAGAAAGAAATGGTGGTACTTGGCACAATGGAATATCTCTCAGCCATGAAATCAATGTCATAAGGCTAGTTAGCAGCATGATGATTGGATTTAGGTACGATGATTCTAAGTGAAATAAGTCACACAGAAAAAGACACTTATCCTAAGATATCGCTTATAGAGGGAATGTCAAAATCGCTACACTTGAACTGAATTACAAAACAAAACAGAGTCACACCTTTAGAAGACACACTATGGCTGCTTAACCGGAAAGGTTAGGTGGGGTGATGCATAAAACAAGGGTTTGAAATTAGCTCAGAGACCGCTCCATAAGCCAAATATGTAATAGACAAGGCCTACTCCCTGCTCAGTGAACTGGACTCAACACCCCCTAGTCACTGCACAAGAATATATCTGACTAATAGGAATCTGAAAACCTATGTATCGATATCTCTCTGCAAGTGAATCAAGAGGGTGTAAAGCGGCATCAACACAGCAGGGAAAAGCAGCCAAGCCCGATTCTAAACATAAATTACTTTAAAAAACCCACAAAACAAAGACAGTGAAAGAGAGAGAAATTCTTACAAAATCCGTTCAGGGTCTCTGATGCAACCTGGATTGACCATATCTAGACCCACAGCTGGATGAGACATAAGGCTGGACACTCTTGGGGCTGAGAGGATTGGTGAGGTTGGGTGAGCAAATGCAGATACTTTAAAGTAATACCGCGGGGTACCCACCCCATGGGTCTCAAATCTCCAGGTACAAGGGAATCTTCCTACATCAAAACATGCATGGGAAACCCAGAAGATGGTATGCCGTGAGATCGGGAAAGGTTTCTAAAACGCACCTCATTTCTCCTCTCCTTGTGCTCGGGTTCGTCATTCCAGCCGCTTGATTAACCATCTCCCTACTTGGAGAATCAGCACCTTTAACCTCCTGTTTCGTCCAGGTTGCAATTTGTCCTGAAGATAAACGGGAAGACGGGGAACCAACGAGAGACTAGCCCTAGGTGTTGGGACAGGCACAGGTCACTCCATTTTCCCATCAGGAAGAAGAATGAACCACAGGCTCAGCCTGCCCCCCAGAACCAAAATAGGGCCTGAAGCAATCCTGCGCTTTTGCGGCCAGCTCCCAAAAGAGCGAGGAGACAAATGGAGCTCAGGGGCACTGCAATTCACAAACGTGCAGAGTTATAAATGAGAACTCTCGTCCACAAATATATTGACGGAAGGCAACGAAGAGGATTTCAATGCAAGGCAGATTTGCAGGAAACAGATTTCAGGAGGTAGATTCGATTCGCCTTTAAAGCACATGAAAAGCGGCAAAACGTTGATAATGATGCCCTTGGCCAAAAAGGGCGTATGCGTTTTTTCCTGAATATATTCAGGAAAAAACGCATACGCCCTTTTTGGCCAACCAAGCAAGCCGGAAGGGCAAATCAGCGCTACAAAGAAGTCTCGCTTGCCCTCGGTCAAAAGGGCCATGCTGAACAAAGTGTAAAAACCAGAAAAGCAGGACAGGCCATGGAGACATGGGATTCTTGTTACGCTGATGGGCGGGATGTAAATTGCCAACAGGCACTCTGGAGAAGAGTACGGTGTGTCCTGAAACAAGTAATAAACACAGCGTAGAGAGCATAGGGCACTTCCACTCATGGGCGTATAAATTGGGAAAACTAAAAATCAACAAGACACAGGCACCCTAAAGTTTACGGCTGCTCTGTTTCCAAGAACCTCCGCTTCGGTACACCTTCAATATCCCAGGAAAGAGAAAAATGGATAAAGAAATGGTGGTACTTGGCACAATGGAATATCACTCAGCCATGAAATCAATGTCATAAGGGTAGTTAGAAGCATGATGAGTGCATTTAGGTACGATGATTCTAAGTGAAATAAGTCACACAGAAAAAGGCCCTTATCCTAAGATATCACTTATAGAGGGAATGTCAAAATCGCTACACTTGAACTGAATTACAAAACAGAACAGAGTCACACCTTTAGAAGACACACTATGGCTGCTTAACGGGAAAGGTGAGGTGGGGTGATGCATAAAACAAGGGTTTGAAATTAGCTCAGATACCGCTCCATAAGCCAAATATGTAATAGACAAAGCCTACTCCCTGCTCAGTGAACTGGACTCAACACATCCTAGTCACCACACAAGAATATATCTGACTAGTAAGAATCTGAAAACCTATGTATCGATATCTCTCTGCAAGTGAATCAAGAGGGTGTAAAGCGGCATCAACACAGCAGGGAAAAGCAGCGAAGCCCGATTCTAAACATAAATTACTTTAAAAAACCCACAAAACAAAGACAGTTAAAGAGAGAGAAATTCTTACAAAATCCATTCAGGGTTTATGATGCAACCTGGATTGACCATATCTAGACACACAGCTGGATGAGACATAAGGCTGGACACTCTTGGGGCTGAGAGGATTGGTGAGGTTGGGTGAGCAAACCCAGATACTTTAAAGTAACACCGCGGGGTACACACCCCATGGGTCTCAAATCTCCAGGTACAAGGGCATCTTCCTACATCAAAACATGCATGGGAAACCCAGAAAATGGTATGCCATGAGATCGGGAAAGGTTTCTAAAATGCACCTCATTTCTCCTCTCCTTGTGCTCGGGTTCGCCATTCCAGCCGCTTGACTAACCATCTCCCTACTTGGAGAATCAGCACCTTTAACCTCCTGATTGTACAGGTTGCAATTTGTCCTGAGGATGAACGGGAAGACGCGGAACCAACGAGAGACGAGCCCTAGGTGTTGGGACAGGCACAGGTCACTCCATTTTCCCATCAGGAAGAAGAATGAACAACAGGCTCAGCCTGCCCCCCAGAACCAAAATAGGGCCTGAAGCAATCCTGCGCTTTTGCGGCCAGCTCCCAAAAAAGCGAGGAGACAAATGGAGCTCAGGGGCACTGCAATTCACAAACGTGCAGAGTTATAAATGAGAACTCTCGTCCACAAATATATTGAGGGAAGGCAACGAAGAGGATTTGAAAGCAAGGCAGATTTGCAGGAAACAGATTTCAGGAGGTAGATTCGACTCGCCTTTAAAGCACATGAAAAGCGGCAAAACGTTGACAATGATGCCCTTGGCCAAAAAGGGCGTATGCGTTTTTACCTGAATATATTCAGGAAAAAACGCATACGCCCTTTTTGGCCAACCAAGCAAGCCGGAAGGGCAAATCAGCGCTACAAAGAAGTCTCGCTTGCCCTCGGTCAAAAGGGCCATGCTGAACAAAGTGTAAAAACCAGAAAAGCAGGACAGGCCATGGAGACATGGGATTCTTGCTACGCTGATGGGCGGGATGTAAATTGCCAACAGGCACTCTGGAGAAGAGTACGGTGTGTCCTGAAACAAGTAATAAACACAGCGTAGAGAGCATAGGGCACTTCCACTCATGGGCGTATAAATTGGGAAAACTAAAAATCAACAAGACACAGGCACCCTAAAGTTTACGGCTGCTCTGTTTCCAAGAACCTCCGCTTCGGTACACCTTCAATATCCCAGGAAAGAGAAAAATGGAGAAAGAAATGGTGGTACTTGGCACAATGGAATATCTCTCAGCCATGAAATCAATGTCATAAGGCTAGTTAGCAGCATGATGATTGGATTTAGGTACGATGATTCTAAGTGAAATAAGTCACAGAGAAAAAGACACTTATCCTAAGATATCGCTTATAGAGGGAATGTCAAAATCGCTACACTTGAACTGAATTACAAAACAAAACAGAGTCACACCTTTAGAAGACACACTATGGCTGCTTAACCGGAAAGGTTAGGTGGGGTGATGCATAAAACAAGGGTTTGAAATTAGCTCAGAGACCGCTCCATAAGCCAAATATGTAATAGACAAGGCCTACTCCCTGCTCAGTGAACTGGACTCAACACCCCCTAGTCACCGCACAAGAATATATCTGACTAATAGGAATCTGAAAACCTATGTATCGATATCTCTCTGCAAGTGAATCAAGAGGGTGTAAAGCGGCATCAACACAGCAGGGAAAAGCAGCCAAGCCCGATTCTAAACATAAATTACTTTAAAAAACCCACAAAACAAAGACAGTGAAAGAGAGAGAAATTCTTACAAAATCCGTTCAGGGTCTCTGATGCAACCTGCATTGACCATATCTAGACCCACAGCTGGATGAGACATAAGGCTGGACACTCTTGGGGCTGAGAGGATTGGTGAGGTTGGGTGAGCAAACGCAGATACTTTAAAGTAACACTGCGGGGAACACACCCCATGGGTCTCAAATCTCCAGGTACAAGGGCATCTTCCTACATCAAAACATGCATGGGAAACCCAGAAGATGGTATGCCATGAGATCGGGAAAGGTTTCTAAAACGCACCTCATTTCTCCTCTCCTTGTGCTCGGGTTCGCCATTCCAGCCGCTTGACTAACCATCTCCCTACTTGGAGAATCAGCACCTTTAACCTCCTGATTGTACAGGTTGCAATTTGTCCTGAGGATGAACGGGAAGACGCGGAACCAACGAGAGACTAGCCCTAGGTGTTGGGACAGGCATAGGTCACTCCATTTTCCCATCAGGAAGAAGAATGAACCACAGGCTCAGCCTGCCCCCCAGAACCAAAATAGGGCCTGAAGCAATCCTGCGCTTTTGCGGCCAGCTCCCAAAAAAGCGAGGAGACAAATGGAGCTCAGGGGCACTGCAATTCACAAACGTGCAGAGTTATAAATGAGAACTCTCGTCCACAAATATATTGAGGGAAGGCAACAAAGAGGATTTGAAAGCAAGGCAGATTCGCAGGAAACAGATTTCAGGAGGTAGATTCGACTCGCCTTTAAAGCACATGAAAAGCGGCAAAACGTTGACAATGATGCCCTTGGCCAAAAAGGGCGTATGCGTTTTTTCCTGAATATATTCAGGAAAAAACGCATACGCCCTTTTTGGCCAACCAAGCAAGCCGGAAGGGCAAATCAGCGCTACAAAGAAGTCTCGCTTGCCCTCGGTCAAAAGGGCCATGCTGAACAAAGTGTAAAAACCAGAAAAGCAGGACAGGCCATGGAGACATGGAAGCCTTGCTACGCTGATGGGCGGGATGAAAATTGCCAACAGGCACTCTGGAGAAGAGTACGGTGTGTCCTGAAACAAGTAATAAACACAGCGTAGAGAGCATAGGGCACTTCCACTCATGGGCGTATAAATTGGGAAAACTAAAAATCAACAAGACACAGGCACCCCAAACTTTACGGCTGCTCTGTTTCCAAGAACCTCCGCTTCGGTACACCTTCAATATCCCAGGAAAGAGAAAAATGGATAAAGAAATGGTGGTACTTGGCACAATGGAATATCACTCAGCCATGAAATCAATGTCATAAGGCTAGTTAGAAGCATGATGAGTGCATTTAGGTACGATGATTCTAAGTGAAATAAGTCACACAGAAAAAGGCCCTTATCCTAAGATATCACTTATAGAGGGAATGTCAAAATCGCTACACTTGAACTGAATTACAAAACAGAACAGAGTCACACCTTTAGAAGACACACTATGGCTGCTTAACGGGAAAGGTGAGGTGGGGTGATGCATAAAACAAGGGTTTGAAATTAGCTCAGATACCGCTCCATAAGCCAAATATGTAATAGACAAAGCCTACTCCCTGCTCAGTGAACTGGACTCAACACATCCTAGTCACCACAAAAGAATATATCTGACTAGTAAGAATCTGAAAACCTATGTATCGATATCTCTCTGCAAGTGAATCAAGAGGGTGTAAAGCGGCATCAACACAGCAGGGAAAAGCAGCGAAGCCCGATTCTAAACATAAATTACTTTAAAAAACCCACAAAACAAAGACAGTTAAAGAGAGAGAAATTCTTACAAAATCCATTCAGGGTTTATGATGCAACCTGGATTGACCATATCTAGACCCACAGCTGGATGAGACATAAGGCTGGACACTCTTGGGGCTGAGAGGATTGGTGAGGTTGGGTGAGCAAACCCAGATACTTTAAAGTAACACCGCGGGGTACACACCCCATGGGTCTCAAATCTCCAGGTACAAGGGCATCTTCCTACATCAAAACATGCATGGGAAACCCAGAAAATGGTATGCCATGAGATCGGGAAAGGTTTCTAAAACGCACCTCATTTCTCCTCTCCTTGTGCTCGGGTTCGCCATTCCAGCCGCTTGACTAACCATCTCCCTACTTGGAGAATCAGCACCTTTAACCTCCTGTTTCGTCCAGGTTGCAATTTGTCCTGAGGATGAATGGGAAGACGCAGAACCAACGAGAGACGAGCCCTAGGTGTTGGGACAGGCATAGGTCACTCCATTTTCCCATCAGGAAGAAGAATGAACCACAGGCTCAGCCTGCCCCCCAGAACCAAAATAGGGCCTGAAGCAATCCTGCGCTTTTGCGGCCAGCTCCCAAAAAAGCGAGGAGACAAATGGAGCTCAGGGGCACTGCAATTCACAAACGTGCAGAGTTATAAATGAGAACTCTCGTCCACAAATATATTGAGGGAAGGCAACAAAGAGGATTTGAAAGCAAGGCAGATTCGCAGGAAACAGATTTCAGGAGGTAGATTCGACTCGCCTTTAAAGCACATGAAAAGCGGCAAAACGTTGACAATGATGCCCTTGGCCAAAAAGGGCGTATGCGTTTTTTCCTGAATATATTCAGGAAAAAACGCATACGCCCTTTTTGGCCAAGCAAGCAAGCCGGAAGGGCAAATCAGCGCTACAAAGAAGTCTCGCTTGCCCTCGGTCAAAAGGGCCATGCTGAACAAAGTGTAAAAACCAGAAAAGCAGGACAGGCCATGGAGACATGGAAGCCTTGCTACGCTGATGGGCGGCATGAAAATTGCCAACAGGCACTCTGGAGAAGAGTACGGTGTGTCCTGAAACAAGTAATAAACACAGCGTAGAGAGCATAGGGCACTTCCACTCATGGGCGTATAAATTGGGAAAACTAAAAATCAACAAGACACAGGCACCCCAAACTTTACGGCTGCTCTGTTTCCAAGAACCTCCGCTTCGGTACACCTTCAATATCCCAGGAAAGAGAAAAATGGATAAAGAAATGGTGGTACTTGGCACAATGGAATATCACTCAGCCATGAAATCAATGTCATAAGGCTAGTTAGAAGCATGATGAGTGCATTTAGGTACGATGATTCTAAGTGAAATAAGTCACACAGAAAAAGGCCCTTATCCTAAGATATCACTTATAGAGGGAATGTCAAAATCGCTACACTTGAACTGAATTACAAAACAGAACAGAGTCACACCTTTAGAAGACACACTATGGCTGCTTAACGGGAAAGGTGAGGTGGGGTGATGCATAAAACAAGGGTTGGAAATTAGCTCAGATACCGCTCCATAAGCCAAATATGTAATAGACAAAGCCTACTCCCTGCTCAGTGAACTGGACTCAACACATCCTAGTCACCACACAAGAATATATCTGACTAGTAAGAATCTGAAAACCTATGTATCGATATCTCTCTGCAAGTGAATCAAGAGGGTGTAAAGCGGCATCAACACAGCAGGGAAAAGCAGCCAAGCCCGATTCTAAACATAAATTACTTTAAAAAACCCACAAAACAAAGACAGTTAAAGAGAGAGAAATTCTTACAAAATCCATTCAGGGTTTATGATGCAACCTGGATTGACCATATCTAGACCCACAGCTGGATGAGACATAAGGCTGGACACTCTTGGGGCTGAGAGGATTGGTGAGGTTGGGTGAGCAAACCCAGATACTTTAAAGTAACACCGCGGGGTACACACCCCATGGGTCTCAAATCTCCAGGTACAAGGGCATCTTCCTACATCAAAACATGCATGGGAAACCCAGAAAATGGTATGCCATGAGATCGGGAAAGGTTTCTAAAACGCCCCTCATTTCTCCTCTCCTTGTGCTCGGGTTCGCCATTCCAGCCGCTTGACTAACCATCTCCCTACTTGGAGAATCAGCACCTTTAACCTCCTGTTTCGTCCAGGTTGCAATTTGTCCTGATGATGAACGGGAAGACGGGGAACCAACGAGAGACTAGCCCTAGGTGTTGGGACAGGCACAGGTCACTCCATTTTCCCATCAGGAAGAAGAATGAACCACAGGCTCAGCCTGCCCCCCAGAACCAAAATAGGGCCTGAAGCAATCCTGCGCTTTTGCGGCCAGCTCCCAAAAAAGCGAGGAGACAAATGGAGCTCAGGGGCACTGCAATTCACAAACGTGCAGAGTTATAAATGAGAACTCTCGTCCACAAATATATTGAGGGAAGGCAACGAAGAGGATTTGAAAGCAAGGCAGATTTTCAGGAAACAGATTTCAGGAGGTAGATTCGACTCGCCTTTAAAGCACATGAAAAGCGGCAAAACGTTGACAATGATGCCCTTGGCCAAAAAGGGCGTATGCGTTTTTTCCTGAATATATTCAGGAAAAAACGCATACGCCCTTTTTGGCCAACCAAGCAAGCCGGAAGGGCAAATCAGCGCTAAAAAGAAGTCTCGCTTGCCCTCGGTCAAAAGGGCCATGCTGAACAAAGTGTAAAAACCAGAAAAGCAGGACAGGCCATGGAGACATGGGAGCCTTGCTACGCTGATGGGCGGGATGTAAATTGCCAACAGGCACTCTGGAGAAGAGTACGGTGTGTCCTGAAACAAGTAATAAACACAGCGTAGAGAGCATAGGGCACTTCCACTCATGGGCGTATAAATTGGGAAAACTAAAAATCAACAAGACACAGGCACCCCAAACTTTACGGCTGCTCTGTTTCCAAGAACCTCCGCTTCGGTACACCTTCAATATCCCAGGAAAGAGAAAAATGGATAAAGAAATGGTGGTACTTGGCACAATGGAATATCACTCAGCCATGAAATCAATGTCATAAGGCTAGTTAGAAGCATGATGAGTGCATTTAGGTACGATGATTCTAAGTGAAATAAGTCACACAGAAAAAGGCCCTTATCCTAAGATATCACTTATAGAGGGAATGTCAAAATCGCTACACTTGAACTGAATTACAAAACAGAACAGAGTCACACCTTTAGAAGACACACTATGGCTGCTTAACGGGAAAGGTGAGGTGGGGTGATGCATAAAACAAGGGTTTGAAATTAGCTCAGATACCGCTCCATAAGCCAAATATGTAATAGACAAAGCCTACTCCCTGCTCAGTGAACTGGACTCAACACATCCTAGTCACCACACAAGAATATATCTGACTAGTAAGAATCTGAAAACCTATGTATCGATATCTCTCTGCAAGTGAATCAAGAGGGTGTAAAGCGGCATCAACACAGCAGGGAAAAGCAGCGAAGCCCGATTCTAAACATAAATTACTTTAAAAAACCCACAAAACAAAGACAGTTAAAGAGAGAGAAATTCTTACAAAATCCATTCAGGGTTTATGATGCAACCTGGATTGACCATATCTAGACCCACAGCTGGATGAGACATAAGGCTGGACACTCTTGGGGCTGAGAGGATTGGTGAGGTTGGGTGAGCAAACCCAGATACTTTAAAGTAACACCGCGGGGTACACACCCCATGGGTCTCAAATCTCCAGGTACAAGGGCATCTTCCTACATCAAAACATGCATGGGAAACCCAGAAAATGGTATGCCATGAGATCGGGAAAGGTTTCTAAAACGCACCTCATTTCTCCTCTCCTTGTGCTCGGGTTCGCCATTCCAGCCGCTTGACTAACCATCTCCCTACTTGGAGAATCAGCACCTTTAACCTCCTGTTTCGTCCAGGTTGCAATTTGTCCTGAGGATGAATGGGAAGACGCAGAACCAACGAGAGACGAGCCCTAGGTGTTGGGACAGGCATAGGTCACTCCATTTTCCCATCAGGAAGAAGAATGAACCACAGGCTCAGCCTGCCCCCCAGAACCAAAATAGGGCCTGAAGCAATCCTGCGCTTTTGCGGCCAGCTCCCAAAAAAGCGAGGAGACAAATGGAGCTCAGGGGCACTGCAATTCACAAACGTGCAGAGTTATAAATGAGAACTCTCGTCCACAAATATATTGAGGGAAGGCAACAAAGAGGATTTGAAAGCAAGGCAGATTCGCAGGAAACAGATTTCAGGAGGTAGATTCGACTCGCCTTTAAAGCACATGAAAAGCGGCAAAACGTTGACAATGATGCCCTTGGCCAAAAAGGGCGTATGCGTTTTTTCCTGAATATATTCAGGAAAAAACGCATACGCCCTTTTTGGCCAACCAAGCAAGCCGGAAGGGCAAATCAGCGCTACAAAGAAGTCTCGCTTGCCCTCGGTCAAAAGGGCCATGCTGAACAAAGTGTAAAAACCAGAAAAGCAGGACAGGCCATGGAGACATGGAAGCCTTGCTACGCTGATGGGCGGCATGAAAATTGCCAACAGGCACTCTGGAGAAGAGTACGGTGTGTCCTGAAACAAGTAATAAACACAGCGTAGAGAGCATAGGGCACTTCCACTCATGGGCGTATAAATTGGGAAAACTAAAAATCAACAAGACACAGGCACCCCAAACTTTACGGCTGCTCTGTTTCCAAGAACCTCCGCTTCGGTACACCTTCAATATCCCAGAAAAGAGAAAAATGGATAAAGAAATGGTGGTACTTGGCACAATGGAATATCACTCAGCCATGAAATCAATGTCATAAGGCTAGTTAGAAGCATGATGAGTGCATTTAGGTACGATGATTCTAAGTGAAATAAGTCACACAGAAAAAGGCCCTTATCCTAAGATATCACTTATAGAGGGAATGTCAAAATCGCTACACTTGAACTGAATTACAAAACAGAACAGAGTCACACCTTTAGAAGACACACTATGGCTGCTTAACGGGAAAGGTGAGGTGGGGTGATGCATAAAACAAGGGTTTGAAATTAGCTCAGATACCGCTCCATAAGCCAAATATGTAATAGACAAAGCCTACTCCCTGCTCAGTGAACTGGACTCAACACATCCTAGTCACCACACAAGAATATATCTGACTAGTAAGAATCTGAAAACCTATGTATCGATATCTCTCTGCAAGTGAATCAAGAGGGTGTAAAGCGGCATCAACACAGCAGGGAAAAGCAGCCAAGCCCGATTCTAAACATAAATTACTTTAAAAAACCCACAAAACAAAGACAGTTAAAGAGAGAGAAATTCTTACAAAATCCATTCAGGGTTTATGATGCAACCTGGATTGACCATATCTAGACCCACAGCTGGATGAGACATAAGGCTGGACACTCTTGGGGCTGAGAGGATTGGTGAGGTTGGGTGAGCAAACCCAGATACTTTAAAGTAACACCGCGGGGTACACACCCCATGGGTCTCAAATCTCCAGGTACAAGGGCATCTTCCTACATCAAAACATGCATGGGAAACCCAGAAAATGGTATGCCATGAGATCGGGAAAGGTTTCTAAAACGCACCTCATTTCTCCTCTCCTTGTGCTCGGGTTCGCCATTCCAGCCGCTTGACTAACCATCTCCCTACTTGGAGAATCAGCACCTTTAACCTCCTGTTTCGTCCAGGTTGCAATTTGTCCTGATGATGAACGGGAAGACGGGGAACCAACGAGAGACTAGCCCTAGGTGTTGGGACAGGCACAGGTCACTCCATTTTCCCATCAGGAAGAAGAATGAACCACAGGCTCAGCCTGCCCCCCAGAACCAAAATAGGGCCTGAAGAAATCCTGCGCTTTTGCGGCCAGCTCCCAAAAAAGCGAGGAGACAAATGGAGCTCAGGGGCACTGCAATTCACAAACGTGCAGAGTTATAAAGGAGAACTCTCGTCCACAAATATATTGAGGGAAGGCAACGAAGAGGATTTGAAAGCAAGGCAGATTTGCAGGAAACAGATTTCAGGAGGTAGATTCGACTCGCCTTTAAAGCACATGAAAAGCGGCAAAACGTTGACAATGATGCCCTTGGCCAAAAAGGGCGTACGCGTTTTTACCTGAATATATTCAGGAAAAAACGCGTATGCCCTTTTTGGCCAACCAAGCAAGCCGGAAGGGCAAATCAGCGCTACAAAGAAGTCTCGCTTGCCCTCGGTCAAAAGGGCCATGCTGAACAAAGTGTAAAAACCAGAAAAGCAGGACAGGCCATGGAGACATGGGATTCTTGCTACGCTGATGGGCGGGATGAAAATTGCCAACAGGCACTCTGGAGAAGAGTACGGTGTGTCCTGAAACAAGTAATAAACACAGCGTAGAGAGCATAGGGCACTTCCACTCATGGGCGTATAAATTGGGAAAACTAAAAATCAACAAGACACAGGCACCCCAAACTTTACGGCTGCTCTGTTTCCAAGAACCTCCGCTTCGGTACACCTTCAATATCCCAGGAAAGAGAAAAATGGATAAAGAAATGGTGGTACTTGGCACAATGGAATATCACTCAGCCATGAAATCAATGTCATAAGGCTAGTTAGAAGCATGATGAGTGCATTTAGGTACGATGATTCTAAGTGAAATAAGTCACACAGAAAAAGGCCCTTATCCTAAGATATCACTTATAGAGGGAATGTCAAAATCGTTACACTTGAACTGAATTACAAAACAGAACAGAGTCACACCTTTAGAAGACACACAATGGCTGCTTAACGGGAAAGGTGAGGTGGGGTGATGCATAAAACAAGGGTTTGAAATTAGCTCAGATACCGCTCCATAAGCCAAATATGTAATAGACAAAGCCTACTCCCTGCTCAGTGAACTGGACTCAACACATCCTAGTCACCACACAAGAATATATCTGACTAGTAAGAATCTGAAAACCTATGTATCGATATCTCTCTGCAAGTGAATCAAGAGGGTGTAAAGCGGCATCAACACAGCAGGGAAAAGCAGCCAAGCCCGATTCTAAACATAAATTACTTTAAAAAACCCACAAAACAAAGACAGTTAAAGAGAGAGAAATTCTTACAAAATCCATTCAGGGTTTATGATGCAACCTGGATTGACCATATCTAGACCCACAGCTGGATGAGACATAAGGCTGGACACTCTTGGGGCTGAGAGGATTGGTGAGGTTGGGTGAGCAAACCCAGATACTTTAAAGTAACACCGCGGGGTACACACCCCATGGGTCTCAAATCTCCAGGTACAAGGGAATCTTCCTACATCAAAACATGCATGGGAAACCCAGAAAATGGTATGCCATGAGATCGGGAAAGGTTTCTAAAACGCACCTCATTTCTCCTCTCCTTGTGCTCGGGTTCGCCATTCCAGCCGCTTGACTAACCATCTCCCTACTTGGAGAATCAGCACCTTTAACCTCCTGTTTCGTCCAGGTTGCAATTTGTCCTGATGATGAACGGGAAGACGGGGAACCAACGAGAGACTAGCCCTAGGTGTTGGGACAGGCACAGGTCACTCCATTTTCCCATCAGGAAGAAGAATGAACCACAGGCTCAGCCTGCCCCCCAGAACCAAAATAGGGCCTGAAGCAATCCTGCGCTTTTGCGGCCAGCTCCCAAAAAAGCGAGGAGACAAATGGAGCTCAGGGGCACTGCAATTCACAAACGTGCAGAGTTATAAAGGAGAACTCTCGTCCACAAATATATTGAGGGAAGGCAACGAAGAGGATTTGAAAGCAAGGCAGATTTGCAGGAAACAGATTTCAGGAGGTAGATTCGACTCGCCTTTAAAGCACATGAAAAGCGGCAAAACGTTGACAATGATGCCCTTGGCCAAAAAGGGCGTATGCGTTTTTACCTGAATATATTCAGGAAAAAACGCATACGCCCTTTTTGGCCAACCAAGCAAGCCGGAAGGGCAAATCAGCGCTACAAAGAAGTCTCGCTTGCCCTCGGTCAAAAGGGCCATGCTGAACAAAGTGTAAAAACCAGAAAAGCAGGACAGGCCATGGAGACATGGGAGCCTTGCTACGCTGATGGGCGGGATGTAAATTGCCAACAGGCACTCTGGAGAAGAGTACGGTGTGTCTTGAAACAAGTAATAAACACAGCGTAGAGAGCATAGGGCACTTCCACTCATGGGCGTATAAATTGGGAAAACTAAAAATCAACAAGACACAGGCACCCTAAAGTTTACGGCTGCTCTCTTTCCAAGAACCTCCGCTTCGGTACACCTTCAATATCCCAGGAAAGAGAAAAATGAGAAAGAAATGGTGGTACTTGGCACAATGGAATATCTCTCAGCCATGAAATCAATGTCATAAGGCTAGTTAGCAGCATGATGTGTGGATTTAGGTACGATGATTCTAAGTGAAATAAGTCACACAGAAAAAGACACTTATCCTAAGATATTGCTTATAGAGGGAATGTCAAACTCGCTACACTTGAACTGAATTACAAAACAAAACAGAGTTACACCTTTAGAAGACACACTATGGCTGCTTAACCGGAAAGGTTAGGTGGGGTGATGCATAAAACAAGGGTTTGAAATTAGCTCAGAGACCGCTCCATAAGCCAAATATGTAATAGACAAGGCCTACTCCCTGCTCAGTGAACTGGACTCAACACCCCCTAGTCACCGCACAAGAATATATCTGACTAATAGGAATCTGAAAACCTATGTATCGATATCTCTCTGCAAGTGAATCAAGAGGGTGTAAAGCGGCATCAACACAGCAGGGAAAAGCAGCCAAGCCCGATTCTAAACATAAATTACTTTAAAAATCCCACAAAACAAAGACAGTGAAAGAGAGAGAAATTCTTACAAAATCCGTTCAGGGTCTCTGATGCAACCTGGATTGACCATATCTAGACCCACAGCTGGATGAGACATAAGGCTGGACACTCTTGGGGCTGAGAGGATTGGTGAGGTTGGGTGAGCAAATGCAGATACTTTAAAGTAATACCGCGGGGTACCCACCCCATGGGTCTCAAATCTCCAGGTACAAGGGAATCTTCCTACATCAAAACATGCATGGGAAACCCAGAAGATGGTATGCCGTGAGATCGGGAAAGGTTTCTAAAACGCACCTCATTTCTCCTCTCCTTGTGCTCGGGTTCGCCATTCCAGCCGCTTGATTAACCATCTCCCTACTTGGAGAATCAGCACCTTTAACCTCCTGTTTCGTCCAGGTTGCAATTTGTCCTGAAGATAAACGGGAAGACGGGGAACCAACGAGAGACTAGCCCTAGGTGTTGGGACAGGCACAGGTCACTCCATTTTCCCATCAGGAAGAAGAATGAACCACAGGCTCAGCCTGCCCCCCAGAACCAAAATAGGGCCTGAAGCAATCCTGCGCTTTTTCGGCCAGCTCCCAAAAGAGCGAGGAGACAAATGGAGCTCAGGGGCACTGCAATTCACAAACGTGCAGAGTTATAAATGAGAACTCTCGTCCACAAATATATTGACGGAAGGCAACGAAGAGGATTTCAATGCAAGGCAGATTTGCAGGAAACAGATTTCAGGAGGTAGATTCGATTCGCCTTTAAAGCACATGAAAAGCGGCAAAACGTTGATAATGATGCCCTTGGCCAAAAAGGGCGTATGCGTTTTTTCCTGAATATATTCAGGAAAAAACGCATACGCCCTTTTTGGCCAACCAAGCAAGCCGGAAGGGCAAATCAGCGCTACAAAGAAGTCTCGCTTGCCCTCGGTCAAAAGGGCCATGCTGAACAAGGTGTAAAAACCAGAAAAGCAGGACAGGCCATGGAGACATGGGAGCCTTGCTACGCTGATGGGCGGGATGTAAATTGCCAACAGGCACTCTGGAGAAGAGTACGGTGTGTCCTGAAACAAGTAATAAACACAGCGTAGAGAGCATAGGGCACTTCCACTCATGGGCGTATAAATTGGGAAAACTAAAAATCAACAAGACACAGGCACCCTAATGTTTACGGCTGCTCTGTTTCCAAGAACCTCCACTTCGCTACACCTTCAGTATCCCAGGAAAGAGAAAAATGGATAAAGAAATGGTGGTACTTGGCACAATGGAATATCACTCAGCCATGAAATCAATGTCATAAGGCTAGTTAGCAGCATGATGTGTGGATTTAGGTACGATGATTCTAATTGAAATAAGTCACACAGAAAAAGACACTTATCCTAAGATATCGCTTATAGAGGGAATGTGAAAATCGCTACACTTGAACTGAATTACAAAACAGAACAGAGTCACACCTTTAGAAGACACACTATGGCTGCTTAACGGGAAAGGTGAGGTGGGGTGATGCATAAAACAAGGGTTTGAAATTAGCTCAGAGACCGCTCCATAAGTCAAATATGTAATAGACAAGGCCTACTCCCTGCTCAGTGAACTGGACTCAACACACCCTAGTCACCACACAAGAATATATCTGACTAGTAAGAATCTGAAAACCTATGTATCAATATCTCTCTGCAAGTGAATCAAGAGGGTGTAAAGCGGCATCAACACAGCAGGGAAAAGCAGCCAAGCCCGATTCTAAACATAAATTACTTTAAAAAACCCACAAAACAAAGACAGTGAAAGAGAGAGAAATTCTTACAAAATCCGTTCAGGGTCTCTGATGCAACCTGCATTGACCATATCTAGACCCACAGCTGGATGAGACATAAGGCTGGACACTCTTGGGGCTGAGAGGATTGGTGAGGTTGGGTGAGCAAACGCAGATACTTTAAAGTAACACTGCGGGGAACACACCCCATGGGTCTCAAATCTCCAGGTACAAGGGCATCTTCCTACATTAAAACATGCATGGGAAACCCAGAAGATGGTATGCCATGAGATCGGGAAAGGTTTCTAAAACGCACCTCATTTCTCCTCTCCTTGTGCTCGGGTTCACCATTCCAGCTGCTTGACTAACCATCTCCCTACTTGGAGAATCAGCACCTTTAACCTCCTGATTGTACAGGTTGCAATCTGTCCTGAGGATGAACGGGAAGACGCGGAACCAACGAGAGACGAGCCCTAGGTGTTGGGACAGGCATAGGTCACTCCATTTTCCCATCAGGAAGAAGAATGAACCACAGGCTCAGCCTGCCCCCCAGAACCAAAATAGGGCCTGAAGCAATCCCGCATTTTTGCGGCCAGCTCCCAAAAAAGCGAGGAGACAAATGGAGCTCAGGGGCACTGCAATTCACAAACGTGCAGAGTTATAAATGAGAACTCTCGTCCACAAATATATTGAGGGAAGGCAACGAAGAGGATTTGAAAGCAAGGCAGATTTGCAGGAAACAGATTTTAGGAGGTAGATTCGACTCGCCTTTAAAGCACATGAAAAGCGGCAAAACGTTGACAATGAAGCCCTTGGCAAAAAAGGGCGTATGCGTTTTTTCCTGAATATATTCAGGAAAAAACGCATACGCCCTTTTTGGCCAACCAAGCAAGCCGGAAGGGCAAATCAGCGCTACAAAGAAGTCTCGCTTGCCCTCGGTCAAAAGGGCCATGCTGAACAAATTGTAAAAACCAGAAAAGCAGGACAGGCCATGGAGACATGGGAGCCTTGCTACGCTGATGGGCGGGATGTAAATTGCCAACAGGCACTCTGGAGAAGTGTACGGTGTGTCCTGAAACAAGTAATAAACACAGCGTAGAGAGCATAGGGCACTTCCACTCATGGGCGTATAAATTTGGAAAACTAAAAATCAACAAGACACAGGCACCCTAAAGTTTACGGCTGCTCTGTTTCCAAGAACCTCCACTTCGGTACACCTTCAATATCCCAGGAAAGAGAAAAATGGATAAAGAAATGGTGGTACTTGGCACAATGGAATATCACTCAGCCATGAAATCAATGTCATAAGGCTAGTTAGAAGCATGATGAGTGCATTTAGGTACGATGATTCTAAGTGAAATAAGTCACACAGAAAAAGACACTTATCCTAAGATATCGCTTATAGAGGGAATGTCAAAATCGCTACACTTGAACTGAATTACAAAACAGAACAGAGTCACACCTTTAGAAGACACACTATGGCTGCTTAACGGGAAAGGTGAGGTGGGGTGATGCATAAAACAAGGATTTGAAATTAGCTCAGAGACCGCTCCATAAGCCAAATATATAATAGATAAGGCCTACTCCCTGCTCAGTGAACTGGACTCAACACACCCTAGTCACCACACAAGAATATATCTGACTAGTAAGAATCTGAAAACCTATGTATCGATATCTCTCTGCAAGTGAATCAAGAGGGTGTAAAGCGGCATCAACACAGCAGGGAAAAGCAGCCAAGCCCGATTCTAAACATAAATTACTTTAAAAAACCCACAAAACAAAGACAGTGAAAGAGAGAGAAATTCTTACAAAATCCATTCAGGGTCTCTGATGCAACCTGCATTGACCATATCTAGACCCACAGCTGGATGAGACATAAGGCTGGACACTCTTGGGGCTGAGAGGATTGCTGAGGTTGGGTGAGCAAACGCAGATACTTTAAAGTAACACTGCGGGGAACACACCACATGGGTCTCAAATCTCCAGGTACAATGGCATCTTCCTACATCAAAACATGCATGGGAAACCCAGAAGATGGTATGCCATGAGATCGGGAAAGGTTTCTAAAACGCACCTCATTTCTCCTCTCCTTGTGCTCGGGTTCACCATTCCAGCTGCTTGACTAACCATCTCCCTACTTGGAGAATCAGCACCTTTAACCTCCTGATTGTACAGGTTGCAATCTGTCCTGAGGATGAACGGGAAGACGCGGAACCAACGAGAGACGAGCCCTAGGTGTTGGGACAGGCATAGGTCACTCCTTTTTCCCATCAGGAAGAAGAATGAACCACAGGCTCAGCCTGCCCCCCAGAACCAAAATAGGGCCTGAAGCAATCCTGCGTTTTTGCGGCCAGCTCCCAAAAAAGCGAGGAGACAAATGGAGCTCAGGGGCACTGCAATTCACAAACGTGCAGAGTTATAAATGAGAACTCTCGTCCACAAATATATTGAGGGAAGGCAACGAAGAGGATTTGAAAGCAAGGCAGATTTGCAGGAAACAGATTTCAGGAGGTAGATTCGACTCGCCTTTAAAGCACATGAAAAGCGGCAAAACGTTGACAATGAAGCCCTTGGCCAAAAAGGGCGTATGCGTTTTTTCCTGAATATATTCAGGAAAAAACGCATACGCCCTTTTAGGCCAAGCAAGCAAGCCGGAAGGGCAAATCAGCGCTACAAAGAAGTCTCGCTTGCCCTCGGTCAAAAGGGCCATGCTGAACAAAGTGTAAAAACCAGAAAAGCAGGACAGGCCATGGAGACATGGGAGCCTTGCTACGCTGATGGGCGGGATGTAAATTGCCAACAGGCACTCTGGAGAAGTGTACGGTGTGTCCTGAAACAAGTAATAAACACAGCGTAGAGAGCATAGGGCACTTCCACTCATGGGCGTATAAATTGGGAAAACTAAAAATCAACAAGACACAGGCACCCTAAAGTTTACGGCTGCTCTGTTTCCAAGAACCTCCACTTCGGTACACCTTCAGTATCCCAGGAAAGAGAAAAATGGATAAAGAAATGGTGGTACTTGGCACAATGGAATATCACTCAGCCATGACATCAATGTCATAAGGCTAGTTAGCAGCATGATGATTGAATTTAGGTACGATGATTCTAAGTGAAATAAGTCACACAGAAAAAGACACTTATCCTAAGATATCGCTTATAGAGGGAATGTCAAAATCGCTACACTTGAACTGAATTACAAAACAGAACAGAGTCACACATTTAGAAAACACACTATGGCTGCTTAACGGGAAAGGTGAGGTGGGGTGATGCATAAAACAAGGGTTTGAAATTAGCTCAGAGACCGCTCCATAAGCCAAATATATAATAGATAAGGCCTACTCCCTGCTCAGTGAACTGGACTCAACACACCCTAGTCACCACACAAGAATATATCTGACTAGTAAGAATCTGAAAACCTATATATCGATATCTCTCTGCAAGTGAATCAAGAGGGTGTAAAGCGGCATCAACACAGCAGGGAAAAGCAGCCAAGCCCGATTCTAAACATAAATTACTTTAAAAAACCCACAAAACAAAGACAGTGAAAGAGAGAGAAATTCTTACAAAATCCATTCAGGTTCTCTGATGCAACCTGCATTGACCATATCTAGACCCACAGCTGGATGAGACATAAGGCTGGACACTCTTGGGGCTGAGAGGATTGGTGAGGTTTGGTGAGCAAACGAAGATACTTTAAAGTAACACTGCGGGGAACACACCACATGGGTCTCAAATCTCCAGGTACAATGGCATCTTCCTACATCAAAACATGCATGGGAAACCCAGAAGATGGTATGCCATGAGATCGGGAAAGGTTTCTAAAACGCACCTCATTTCTCCTCTCCTTGTGCTCGGGTTCACCATTCCAGCTGCTTGACTAACCATCTCCCTACTTGGAGAATCAGCACCTTTAACCTCCTGATTGTACAGGTTGCAATCTGTCCTGAGGATGAACGGGAAGACGCGGAACCAACGAGAGACGAGCCCTAGGTGTTGGGACAGGCATAGGTCACTCCATTTTCCCATCAGGAAGAAGAATGAACCACAGGCTCAGCCTGCCCCCCAGAACCAAAATAGGGCCTGAAGCAATCCCGCATTTTTGCGGCCAGCTCCCAAAAAAGCGAGGAGACAAATGGAGCTCAGGGGCACTGCAATTCACAAACGTGCAGAGTTATAAATGAGAACTCTCGTCCACAAATATATTGAGGGAAGGCAACAAAGAGGATTTGAAAGCAAGGCAGATTTGCAGGAAACAGATTTTAGGAGGTAGATTCGACTCGCCTTTAAAGCACATGAAAAGCGGCAAAACGTTGACAATGAAGCCCTTGGCAAAAAAGGGCGTATGCGTTTTTTCCTGAATATATTCAGGAAAAAACGCATACGCCCTTTTTGGCCAACCAAGCAAGCCGGAAGGGCAAATCAGCGCTACAAAGAAGTCTCGCTTGCCCTCGGTCAAAAGGGCCATGCTGAACAAATTGTAAAAACCAGAAAAGCAGGACAGGCCATGGAGACATGGGAGCCTTGCTACGCTGATGGGCGGGATGTAAATTGCCAACAGGCACTCTGGAGAAGTGTACGGTGTGTCCTGAAACAAGTAATAAACACAGCGTAGAGAGCATAGGGCACTTCCACTCATGGGCGTATAAATTTGGAAAACTAAAAATCAACAAGACACAGGCACCCTAAAGTTTACGGCTGCTCTGTTTCCAAGAACCTCCACTTCGGTACACCTTCAGTATCCCAGGAAAGAGAAAAATGGATAAAGAAATGGTGGTACTTGGCACAATGAAATATCACTCAGCCATGAAATCAATGTCATAAGGCTAGTTAGCAGCATGATGATTGAATTTAGGTACGATGATTCTAAGTGAAATAAGTCACACAGAAAAAGACACTTATCCTAAGATATCGCTTATAGAGGGAATGTCAAAATCGCTACACTTGAACTGAATTACAAAACAGAACAGAGTCACACCTTTAGAAGACACACTATGGCTGCTTAACGGGAAAGGTGAGGTGGGGTGATGCATAAAACAAGGATTTGAAATTAGCTCAGAGACCGCTCCATAAGCCAAATATATAATAGATAAGGCCTACTCCCTGCTCAGTGAACTGGACTCAACACACCCTAGTCACCACACAAGAATATATCTGACTAGTAAGAATCTGAAAACCTATGTATCGATATCTCTCTGCAAGTGAATCAAGAGGGTGTAAAGCGGCATCAACACAGCAGGGAAAAGCAGCCAAGCCCGATTCTAAACATACATTACTTTAAAAAACCCACAAAACAAAGACAGTGAAAGAGAGAGAAATTCTTACAAAATCCGTTCAGGGTCTCTGATGCAACCTGGATTGACCTCACCCGCACCCTAACCCGTACCCTAAGCTGTACCCTAACCCTAACCCTAACCCTAAACCATACGCTACGCCGTACCCTCACCCATACCCTAACCCGTATCCTAAGCCGTACCTTAACCCTAACGCTAACACTAAACTGTACCCTATGCCGTAACCTCACCCGTACCCTAACCCGTACCCTAAGCCGTACCCTAACCCTAACCCTAACCCAAACCCCTACCCGATGCCATACACTCACCTGTACCCTATTCCATAACCTAAGCCGTACCATAACCCTAACCCTAACCCTAACCCTAACCCATAACCTACGCCGTACCCTCACCCGTACCCTAACACGTACCCTAAGACGTACCGTAACCCTAACCCTAACACTAACCCTAACCCTAACCCACACTCTACGCCGTACCCTAACCCGTACCCTAACACGTATCCTAAGCCGTACCCTAACCCTAACCAATACCCTACGCAGTACCCTCACCCGTACCCTCACCCGTACCCTAAGCCATATCCTAACCTTAACCCTAACCCTAACCCCTACCCTACGCCGTACCCTCACCCGTACCCTATCCCATACCCTAAGCCGTACCCTAACCCTAACACTAACCCTAACCCTAACCCTAACCCTAAACTACCCTTGATTGCTTTTGCCTCTATTAGATTTCCTAAGCACTAGTGTTTTAAGGAACAGGTTAAAAAGAAAACCTTATGTGATTTTTTTATAATGTGTTTATTCTTTATCTTATCCTAGTGACTAAAATCTTCTCCATGGCTGAACCCCAAATAATATTCCTTTACGTGCTAAGTGGTATCTAGAGAGTGGGATAGGTTTAATAAATACCCTAATCCTAAAGTGTACCCTAAACCTAACCCATACCCTAACCCTAACGCGTACCCTAACCCTAACCAAAACCCTAACCCGAACACGTATGCTATTCCTAAACCCGTACCCTAAACCAATCCCTAACCCTAAAACTAACCCTAACCCTAAACCTAACCCTAACCCATAACCTACACCGTACCCTCACCCGTACCCTAACCCGTATCCTAAGCCGTACCCTAACCCTAACCCTAACCCTAAACCATACGCTACGCCGTACCCTCACCCGTACCCTAACCCGTATCCTAAGCCGTACCCTAACCCTAACCCTAACCCTAAACTATACCCTACGCCGTAACCTCACCCGTACCCTAACCCGTACCCTAAGCCGTACCCTAACCCTAACCCTAACCCTAACCTATACACTACGCCATACCCTCACTCGTACCCTAACCCGTACCCTAAGCCGTACCCTAAACCTAACCCTAACCCTAACCCTAACCCAAACCGTACGCCATACCCTAACATGTACCCTAACCCATATCCTAAGCCGTACCCTAACCCTAACCAATACCCTATGCAGTATCCTCACCCATAACTTCACCCGTACCCTAAGCCGTACCCTAACCCTAACCCTAACCCTAACCCTAAACCCTACCCTATGCCATACCCTCACCTGTACCCTATCCCATAACTTAAGCCGTACCATAACCCTAACACTAACCCTAACCCTAACCCATAACCTACGCCGTACCCTAACCCTAACCCATACGCTACGCCGTACCTTCACCCGTACCCTAACCTGTATCCTAAGCCGTACCCTAACCCTAACCCTAACACTAACCCTAACCCATACCCTACGCCATACCCTAACCCGTACCCTAACCCGTATCCTAAGCCGTATCCTAACCCTAACCAATACCCTACGCAGTACCCTCACCCGTACCCTCACCCGTACACTAAGGCGTACCCTAACCCCAACCCTAACCCTAACTCTAACCCTAACCCCTACCCTACGCCGTACCCTCACCCGTACCCTATCCCATACGCTAAGCCGTACCCTAACCCTAACACTAACACTAACCCTAACCCTAACCCTAACCCTAACCCATACCCTATGCCGTACCCTCACCCGTAACCTAACCCGTACCCTAAGCCGTACCCTAACCCTAACCCTAACCTATACACTATGCCGTAACCTCACCCGTACCCTAACCCGTACCCTAAGCCGTACCCTAACCCTAACCCTAACCCTAACCCTAAACCTAACCCTAAACTACCCTTGATTGCTTTTGCCTCTATTAGATTTCCTAAGCACTAGTGTTTTAAGGAACAGGTTAAAAAGAAAATCCTAATGTGATTTTTTTATAATGTGTTTATTCTTTATCTTATCCTAGTGACTAAAATCTTCTCCATGGCTGGATCCCTAATAATATTCCTTTACGTGCTACGTGGTATCTAGAGAGTGGGATAGGTTTAATAAATACCCTAATCCTAACGTGTACCCTAACCCTAACCCATACCCTAACCCTAACGCGTACCCTAACCCTAACCCAAAACCTAACCCTAACACGTACGCTAATCCTAACCCGTACCCTAAACCAATCCCTAACCCTAAAACTAACCCTAACCCTAACCCTAACCCTAACCCTTACCCTACGCCGTACGCACACCCGTACCCTAACCCGTACCCTAAGACGTACCCTAACCCTAACCCTAACACATACCCTACACCGTACCCTCACCCGTAACCTAACCCGTACCCTAAGCCGTACCCTAACCCTAACCAATAACCTACGCAGTACCCTCACCAGTACCCTCACCCGTATCCTAAGCCCTACCCTAACACTAACCCTAACCCTAACCCTAAACTACCCTTTACTGCTTTTGCCTCCATTAGATTTCCTAAACACTAGTGTTTTAAGGAACAGGTTAAAAAGAAAACTTTATGTGATTTTTTTATAATGTGTTTATTCTTTATCTTATCCTAGTGACTAAAATCTTCTCCATGGCTGAACCCCAAATAATATTCCTTTACGTGCTAAGTGGTATCTAGAGAGTGGGATAGGTTTAATAAATACCCTAATCCTAAAGTGTACCCTAAAACTAACCCATACCCTAACCCTAACGCGTACCCTAACCCTAACCAAAACCCTAACCCGAACACGTATGCTAATCCTAACCCGTACCCTAAACCAATCCCTAACCCTAAAACTAACCCTAACCCTAACCCTAACCCTAACCCATAACCTACACCGTACCCTCACCCGCACCCTAACCCGTACCCTAAGCCGTACCCTAACCCTAACCCTAACCCTAAACCATACGCTACGCCGTACCCTCACCCGTACCCTAACCCGTATCCTAAGCCGTACCCTAACCCTAACGCTAACACTAAACTGTACCCTACGCCGTAACCTCACCCGTACCCTAACCCGTACCCTAAGCCGTACCCTAACCCTAACCCTAACCCTAACCCTAACCCTAACCCATACCGTACGCCATACCCTAACACGTACCCTAACCCGTATCCTAAGCCGTACCCTAAACCTAACCAATACCCTATGCTGTATCCTCACCCATACCCTCACCCGTACCCTAAGGCGTACCCTAAACCTAACCCTAACCCTAACCCTAAACCCTACCCTATGCCATACCCTCACCTGTACCCTATCCCATAACCTAAGCCGTACCATAACCCTAACACTAACCCTAACCCTAACCCATAACCTACGCCGTACCCTCACCCGTACCCTAACCCGTATCCTAAGACGTACCGTAACCCTAACCAATACCCTACGCAGTATCCTCACCCATACCCTCACCCGTACCCTAAGCCGTACCCTAACCCTAACCCTAACCCTAACCCTAACCCATACCCTATGCCATACCCTCACCTGTACCATATCCCATAACCTAAGCCTTACCCTAACCCTAACCCTAACCCTAAACCTAACCCATAACCTACGCCGTACCCTCACCCGTACCCTAACATGTACCCTAAGACGTACCGTAACCCTAACCCTAACACTAACCCTAACCCTAACCCACACTCTACGCCGTACCCTAACCCGTACCCTAACACGTATCCTAAGCCATACCCTAACCCTAACCAATACCCTATGCAGTAACCTCACCCGTACACTCACTCGTACCCTAAGGCGTACCCTAACCCTAACCCTAACCCTAACCCTAACCCCTACCCTACGCCGTACCCTCACCCGTACCCTATCCCATACCCTAAGCCGTACCCTAACCCTAACACTAACCCTAACCCTAACCCTAACCCTAAACTACCCTTGATTGCTTTTGCCTCTATTAGATTTCCTAAGCACTAGTGTTTTAAGGAACAGGTTAAAAAGAAAATCCTAATGTGATTTTTTTATAATGTGTTTATTCTTAATCTTATCCTAGTGACTAAAATCTTCTCCATGGCTGGATCCCTAATAATATTCCTTTACGTGCTAAGTGGTATCTAGAGAATGGGATAGGTTTAATAAATACCCTAATCCTAACGTGTACCCTAACCCTAACCTATACCCTAACCCTAACGCGTACCCTAACCCTAACCCAAAACCTAACCCTAACACGTACGCTAATCCTAACCCGTACCCTAAACCAATCCCTAACCCTAAAACTAACCCTAACCCTAACCCATACGCTACGCCGTACCCTCACCCGTACCCTAACCCGTATCCTAAGCCGTACCCTAACCCTAACCCTAACCCTAACCCTAACCCTAACCCATACCCTACGCCATACCCTAACCCGTACCCTAACCCGTATCCTAAGCCGTATCCTAACCCTAACCAATACCCTACGCAGTACCCTCACCCGTACCCTCACCCGTACCCTAAGCCGTACCCTAACCCCAACCCTAACCCTAACTCTAACCCTAACCCCTACCCTACGCCGTACCCTCACCCGTACCCTATCCCATACGCTAAGCCATACCCTAACCCTAACAGTAACACTAACCCCAACCCTAACCCTAACCCATACCCTACGCCGTACCCTCACCCGTAACCTAACCCGTACCCTAAGCCGTACCCTAACCCTAACCCTAACCTATACACTACGCCGTACCCTCACCCGTACCCTAACCCGTACCCTAAGCCGTACCCTAACTCTAACCCTAACCCTAACCCTAACCCTTACCCATACCCTGCGCCGTACCATAACCCATACAGTAACCTGTATCCTAAGCCTTAACCTAACCCTATCCAATGACCTACACAGTACCCTCACCCGTACCTTAAGCCATACCCTAACCCTAACCCTAACACTAACCCTAACCCTAAACCCTACCCTATGCCGTACCCTCACCCATACCCTATCCCATACCCTAAGCCATACCCTAACCCTAACACTAACCCTAACCCTAACCCTAACCCTAAACTACCCTTGACTGCTTTTGCCTCCATTAGATTTCCTAAGCACTAGTGTTTTAAGGAACAGGTTAAAAAGAAAATCCTAATGTGATTTTTTTATAATGTGTTTATTCTTTATCTTATCCTAGTGACTAAAATCTTCTCCATGGCTGAACCCCAAATAATATTCCTTTATGTGCTAAGTGGTATCTAGAGAGTGGGATAGGTTTAATAAATACCCTAATCCTAAAGTGTACCCTAAACCTAACCCATACCCTAACCCTAACGCGTACCCTAACCCTAACCAAAACCCTAACCCGAACACGTATGCTAATCCTAACCCGTACCCTAAACCAATCCCTAACCCTAAAACTAACCCTAACCCTAACCCTAACCCTAACCCATAACCTACACCGTACCCTCACCCGCACCCTAACCCGTACCCTAAGCTGTACCCTAACCCTAACCCTAACCCTAAACCATACGCTACGCCGTACCCTCACCCATACCCTAACCCGTATCCTAAGCCGTACCTTAACCCTAACGCTAACACTAAACTGTACCCTATGCCGTAACCTCACCCGTACCCTAACCCGTACCCTAAGCCGTACCCTAACCCTAACCATAACCCTAACCCTAACCCTAACCCATACCGTACGCCATACCCTAACACGCAACCTAACCCGTATCCTAAGCCGTACCCTAACCCTAACCCTAACCCAAACCCCTACCCGATGCCATACACTCACCTGTACCCTATTCCATAACCTAAGCCGTACCATAACCCTAACCCTAACCCTAACCCTAACCCATAACCTACGCCGTACCCTCACCCGTACCCTAACACGTACCCTAAGACGTACCGTAACCCTAACCCTAACACTAACCCTAACCCTAACCCACACTCTACGCCGTACCCTAACCCGTACCCTAACACGTATCCTAAGCCGTACCCTAACCCTAACCAATACCCTACGCAGTACCCTCACCCGTACCCTCACCCGTACCCTAAGCCATATCCTAACCTTAACCCTAACCCTAACCCCTACCCTACGCCGTACCCTCACCCGTACCCTATCCCATACCCTAAGCCGTACCCTAACCCTAACACTAACCCTAACCCTAACCCTAACCCTAAACTACCCTTGATTGCTTTTGCCTCTATTAGATTTCCTAAGCACTAGTGTTTTAAGGAACAGGTTAAAAAGAAAACCTTATGTGATTTTTTTATAATGTGTTTATTCTTTATCTTATCCTAGTGACTAAAATCTTCTCCATGGCTGAACCCCAAATAATATTCCTTTACGTGCTAAGTGGTATCTAGAGAGTGGGATAGGTTTAATAAATACCCTAATCCTAAAGTGTACCCTAAACCTAACCCATACCCTAACCCTAACGCGTACCCTAACCCTAACCAAAACCCTAACCCGAACACGTATGCTATTCCTAAACCCGTACCCTAAACCAATCCCTAACCCTAAAACTAACCCTAACCCTAAACCTAACCCTAACCCATAACCTACACCGTACCCTCACCCGTACCCTAACCCGTATCCTAAGCCGTACCCTAACCCTAACCCTAACCCTAAACCATACGCTACGCCGTACCCTCACCCGTACCCTAACCCGTATCCTAAGCCGTACCCTAACCCTAACCCTAACCCTAAACTATACCCTACGCCGTAACCTCACCCGTACCCTAACCCGTACCCTAAGCCGTACCCTAACCCTAACCCTAACCCTAACCTATACACTACGCCATACCCTCACTCGTACCCTAACCCGTACCCTAAGCCGTACCCTAAACCTAACCCTAACCCTAACCCTAACCCAAACCGTACGCCATACCCTAACATGTACCCTAACCCATATCCTAAGCCGTACCCTAACCCTAACCAATACCCTATGCAGTATCCTCACCCATAACTTCACCCGTACCCTAAGCCGTACCCTAACCCTAACCCTAACCCTAACCCTAAACCCTACCCTATGCCATACCCTCACCTGTACCCTATCCCATAACTTAAGCCGTACCATAACCCTAACACTAACCCTAACCCTAACCCATAACCTACGCCGTACCCTAACCCTAACCCATACGCTACGCCGTACCTTCACCCGTACCCTAACCTGTATCCTAAGCCGTACCCTAACCCTAACCCTAACACTAACCCTAACCCATACCCTACGCCATACCCTAACCCGTACCCTAACCCGTATCCTAAGCCGTATCCTAACCCTAACCAATACCCTACGCAGTACCCTCACCCGTACCCTCACCCGTACACTAAGGCGTACCCTAACCCCAACCCTAACCCTAACTCTAACCCTAACCCCTACCCTACGCCGTACCCTCACCCGTACCCTATCCCATACGCTAAGCCGTACCCTAACCCTAACACTAACACTAACCCTAACCCTAACCCTAACCCTAACCCATACCCTATGCCGTACCCTCACCCGTAACCTAACCCGTACCCTAAGCCGTACCCTAACCCTAACCCTAACCTATACACTATGCCGTAACCTCACCCGTACCCTAACCCGTACCCTAAGCCGTACCCTAACCCTAACCCTAACCCTAACCCTAAACCTAACCCTAAACTACCCTTGATTGCTTTTGCCTCTATTAGATTTCCTAAGCACTAGTGTTTTAAGGAACAGGTTAAAAAGAAAATCCTAATGTGATTTTTTTATAATGTGTTTATTCTTTATCTTATCCTAGTGACTAAAATCTTCTCCATGGCTGGATCCCTAATAATATTCCTTTACGTGCTACGTGGTATCTAGAGAGTGGGATAGGTTTAATAAATACCCTAATCCTAACGTGTACCCTAACCCTAACCCATACCCTAACCCTAACGCGTACCCTAACCCTAACCCAAAACCTAACCCTAACACGTACGCTAATCCTAACCCGTACCCTAAACCAATCCCTAACCCTAAAACTAACCCTAACCCTAACCCTAACCCTAACCCTTACCCTACGCCGTACGCACACCCGTACCCTAACCCGTACCCTAAGACGTACCCTAACCCTAACCCTAACACATACCCTACACCGTACCCTCACCCGTAACCTAACCCGTACCCTAAGCCGTACCCTAACCCTAACCAATAACCTACGCAGTACCCTCACCAGTACCCTCACCCGTATCCTAAGCCCTACCCTAACCCTAACCCTAACCCTAACCCTAAACTACCCTTTACTGCTTTTGCCTCCATTAGATTTCCTAAACACTAGTGTTTTAAGGAACAGGTTAAAAAGAAAACTTTATGTGATTTTTTTATAATGTGTTTATTCTTTATCTTATCCTAGTGACTAAAATCTTCTCCATGGCTGAACCCCAAATAATATTCCTTTACGTGCTAAGTGGTATCTAGAGAGTGGGATAGGTTTAATAAATACCCTAATCCTAAAGTGTACCCTAAAACTAACCCATACCCTAACCCTAACGCGTACCCTAACCCTAACCAAAACCCTAACCCGAACACGTATGCTAATCCTAACCCGTACCCTAAACCAATCCCTAACCCTAAAACTAACCCTAACCCTAACCCTAACCCTAACCCATAACCTACACCGTACCCTCACCCGCACCCTAACCCGTACCCTAAGCCGTACCCTAACCCTAACCCTAACCCTAAACCATACGCTACGCCGTACCCTCACCCGTACCCTAACCCGTATCCTAAGCCGTACCCTAACCCTAACGCTAACACTAAACTGTACCCTACGCCGTAACCTCACCCGTACCCTAACCCGTACCCTAAGCCGTACCCTAACCCTAACCCTAACCCTAACCCTAACCCTAACCCTAACCCATACCGTACGCCATACCCTAACACGTACCCTAACCCGTATCCTAAGCCGTACCCTAAACCTAACCAATACCCTATGCTGTATCCTCACCCATACCCTCACCCGTACCCTAAGGCGTACCCTAAACCTAACCCTAACCCTAACCCTAAACCCTACCCTATGCCATACCCTCACCTGTACCCTATCCCATAACCTAAGCCGTACCATAACCCTAACACTAACCCTAACCCTAACCCATAACCTACGCCGTACCCTCACCCGTACCCTAACCCGTATCCTAAGACGTACCGTAACCCTAACCAATACCCTACGCAGTATCCTCACCCATACCCTCACCCGTACCCTAAGCCGTACCCTAACCCTAACCCTAACCCTAACCCTAACCCATACCCTATGCCATACCCTCACCTGTACCATATCCCATAACCTAAGCCTTACCCTAACCCTAACCCTAACCCTAAACCTAACCCATAACCTACGCCGTACCCTCACCCGTACCCTAACATGTACCCTAAGACGTACCGTAACCCTAACCCTAACACTAACCCTAACCCTAACCCACACTCTACGCCGTACCCTAACCCGTACCCTAACACGTATCCTAAGCCATACCCTAACCCTAACCAATACCCTATGCAGTAACCTCACCCGTACACTCACTCGTACCCTAAGGCGTACCCTAACCCTAACCCTAACCCTAACCCTAACCCCTACCCTACGCCGTACCCTCACCCGTACCCTATCCCATACCCTAAGCCGTACCCTAACCCTAACACTAACCCTAACCCTAACCCTAACCCTAAACTACCCTTGATTGCTTTTGCCTCTATTAGATTTCCTAAGCACTAGTGTTTTAAGGAACAGGTTAAAAAGAAAATCCTAATGTGATTTTTTTATAATGTGTTTATTCTTAATCTTATCCTAGTGACTAAAATCTTCTCCATGGCTGGATCCCTAATAATATTCCTTTACGTGCTAAGTGGTATCTAGAGAATGGGATAGGTTTAATAAATACCCTAATCCTAACGTGTACCCTAACCCTAACCTATACCCTAACCCTAACGCGTACCCTAACCCTAACCCAAAACCTAACCCTAACACGTACGCTAATCCTAACCCGTACCCTAAACCAATCCCTAACCCTAAAACTAACCCTAACCCTAACCCATACGCTACGCCGTACCCTCACCCGTACCCTAACCCGTATCCTAAGCCGTACCCTAACCCTAACCCTAACCCTAACCCTAACCCTAACCCATACCCTACGCCATACCCTAACCCGTACCCTAACCCGTATCCTAAGCCGTATCCTAACCCTAACCAATACCCTACGCAGTACCCTCACCCGTACCCTCACCCGTACCCTAAGCCGTACCCTAACCCCAACCCTAACCCTAACTCTAACCCTAACCCCTACCCTACGCCGTACCCTCACCCGTACCCTATCCCATACGCTAAGCCATACCCTAACCCTAACAGTAACACTAACCCCAACCCTAACCCTAACCCATACCCTACGCCGTACCCTCACCCGTAACCTAACCCGTACCCTAAGCCGTACCCTAACCCTAACCCTAACCTATACACTACGCCGTACCCTCACCCGTACCCTAACCCGTACCCTAAGCCGTACCCTAACTCTAACCCTAACCCTAACCCTAACCCTTACCCATACCCTGCGCCGTACCATAACCCATACAGTAACCTGTATCCTAAGCCTTAACCTAACCCTATCCAATGACCTACACAGTACCCTCACCCGTACCTTAAGCCATACCCTAACCCTAACCCTAACACTAACCCTAACCCTAAACCCTACCCTATGCCGTACCCTCACCCATACCCTATCCCATACCCTAAGCCATACCCTAACCCTAACACTAACCCTAACCCTAACCCTAACCCTAAACTACCCTTGACTGCTTTTGCCTCCATTAGATTTCCTAAGCACTAGTGTTTTAAGGAACAGGTTAAAAAGAAAATCCTAATGTGATTTTTTTATAATGTGTTTATTCTTTATCTTATCCTAGTGACTAAAATCTTCTCCATGGCTGAACCCCAAATAATATTCCTTTATGTGCTAAGTGGTATCTAGAGAGTGGGATAGGTTTAATAAATACCCTAATCCTAAAGTGTACCCTAAACCTAACCCATACCCTAACCCTAACGCGTACCCTAACCCTAACCAAAACCCTAACCCGAACACGTATGCTAATCCTAACCCGTACCCTAAACCAATCCCTAACCCTAAAACTAACCCTAACCCTAACCCTAACCCTAACCCATAACCTACACCGTACCCTCACCCGCACCCTAACCCGTACCCTAAGCTGTACCCTAACCCTAACCCTAACCCTAAACCATACGCTACGCCGTACCCTCACCCATACCCTAACCCGTATCCTAAGCCGTACCTTAACCCTAACGCTAACACTAAACTGTACCCTATGCCGTAACCTCACCCGTACCCTAACCCGTACCCTAAGCCGTACCCTAACCCTAACCCTAACCCAAACCCCTACCCGATGCCATACACTCACCTGTACCCTATTCCATAACCTAAGCCGTACCATAACCCTAACCCTAACCCTAACCCTAACCCATAACCTACGCCGTACCCTCACCCGTACCCTAACACGTACCCTAAGACGTACCGTAACCCTAACCCTAACACTAACCCTAACCCTAACCCACACTCTACGCCGTACCCTAACCCGTACCCTAACACGTATCCTAAGCCGTACCCTAACCCTAACCAATACCCTACGCAGTACCCTCACCCGTACCCTCACCCGTACCCTAAGCCATATCCTAACCTTAACCCTAACCCTAACCCCTACCCTACGCCGTACCCTCACCCGTACCCTATCCCATACCCTAAGCCGTACCCTAACCCTAACACTAACCCTAACCCTAACCCTAACCCTAAACTACCCTTGATTGCTTTTGCCTCTATTAGATTTCCTAAGCACTAGTGTTTTAAGGAACAGGTTAAAAAGAAAACCTTATGTGATTTTTTTATAATGTGTTTATTCTTTATCTTATCCTAGTGACTAAAATCTTCTCCATGGCTGAACCCCAAATAATATTCCTTTACGTGCTAAGTGGTATCTAGAGAGTGGGATAGGTTTAATAAATACCCTAATCCTAAAGTGTACCCTAAACCTAACCCATACCCTAACCCTAACGCGTACCCTAACCCTAACCAAAACCCTAACCCGAACACGTATGCTATTCCTAAACCCGTACCCTAAACCAATCCCTAACCCTAAAACTAACCCTAACCCTAAACCTAACCCTAACCCATAACCTACACCGTACCCTCACCCGTACCCTAACCCGTATCCTAAGCCGTACCCTAACCCTAACCCTAACCCTAAACCATACGCTACGCCGTACCCTCACCCGTACCCTAACCCGTATCCTAAGCCGTACCCTAACCCTAACCCTAACCCTAAACTATACCCTACGCCGTAACCTCACCCGTACCCTAACCCGTACCCTAAGCCGTACCCTAACCCTAACCCTAACCCTAACCTATACACTACGCCATACCCTCACTCGTACCCTAACCCGTACTCTAAGCCGTACCCTAAACCTAACCCTAACCCTAACCCTAACCCAAACCGTACGCCATACCCTAACATGTACCCTAACCCATATCCTAAGCCGTACCCTAACCCTAACCAATACCCTATGCAGTATCCTCACCCATAACTTCACCCGTACCCTAAGCCGTACCCTAACCCTAACCCTAACCCTAACCCTAAACCCTACCCTATGCCATACCCTCACCTGTACCCTATCCCATAACTTAAGCCGTACCATAACCCTAACACTAACCCTAACCCTAACCCATAACCTACGCCGTACCCTAACCCTAACCCATACGCTACGCCGTACCTTCACCCGTACCCTAACCTGTATCCTAAGCCGTACCCTAACCCTAACCCTAACACTAACCCTAACCCATACCCTACGCCATACCCTAACCCGTACCCTAACCCGTATCCTAAGCCGTATCCTAACCCTAACCAATACCCTACGCAGTACCCTCACCCGTACCCTCACCCGTACACTAAGGCGTACCCTAACCCCAACCCTAACCCTAACTCTAACCCTAACCCCTACCCTACGCCGTACCCTCACCCGTACCCTATCCCATACGCTAAGCCGTACCCTAACCCTAACACTAACACTAACCCTAACCCTAACCCTAACCCTAACCCATACCCTATGCCGTACCCTCACCCGTAACCTAACCCGTACCCTAAGCCGTACCCTAACCCTAACCCTAACCTATACACTATGCCGTAACCTCACCCGTACCCTAACCCGTACCCTAAGCCGTACCCTAACCCTAACCCTAACCCTAACCCTAAACCTAACCCTAAACTACCCTTGATTGCTTTTGCCTCTATTAGATTTCCTAAGCACTAGTGTTTTAAGGAACAGGTTAAAAAGAAAATCCTAATGTGATTTTTTTATAATGTGTTTATTCTTTATCTTATCCTAGTGACTAAAATCTTCTCCATGGCTGGATCCCTAATAATATTCCTTTACGTGCTACGTGGTATCTAGAGAGTGGGATAGGTTTAATAAATACCCTAATCCTAACATGTACCCTAACCCTAACCCATACCCTAACCCTAACGCGTACCCTAACCCTAACCCAAAACCTAACCCTAACACGTACGCTAATCCTAACCCGTACCCTAAACCAATCCCTAACCCTAAAACTAACCCTAACCCTAACCCTAACCCTAACCCTTACCCTACGCCGTACGCACACCCGTACCCTAACCCGTACCCTAAGACGTACCCTAACCCTAACCCTAACACATACCCTACACCGTACCCTCACCCGTAACCTAACCCGTACCCTAAGCCGTACCCTAACCCTAACCAATAACCTACGCAGTACCCTCACCAGTACCCTCACCCGTATCCTAAGCCCTACCCTAACCCTAACCCTAACCCTAACCCTAAACTACCCTTTACTGCTTTTGCCTCCATTAGATTTCCTAAACACTAGTGTTTTAAGGAACAGGTTAAAAAGAAAACTTTATGTGATTTTTTTATAATGTGTTTATTCTTTATCTTATCCTAGTGACTAAAATCTTCTCCATGGCTGAACCCCAAATAATATTCCTTTACGTGCTAAGTGGTATCTAGAGAGTGGGATAGGTTTAATAAATACCCTAATCCTAAAGTGTACCCTAAAACTAACCCATACCCTAACCCTAACGCGTACCCTAACCCTAACCAAAACCCTAACCCGAACACGTATGCTAATCCTAACCCGTACCCTAAACCAATCCCTAACCCTAAAACTAACCCTAACCCTAACCCTAACCCTAACCCATAACCTACACCGTACCCTCACCCGCACCCTAACCCGTACCCTAAGCCGTACCCTAACCCTAACCCTAACCCTAAACCATACGCTACGCCGTACCCTCACCCGTACCCTAACCCGTATCCTAAGCCGTACCCTAACCCTAACGCTAACACTAAACTGTACCCTACGCCGTAACCTCACCCGTACCCTAACCCGTACCCTAAGCCGTACCCTAACCCTAACCCTAACCCTAACCCTAACCCTAACCCATACCGTACGCCATACCCTAACACGTACCCTAACCCGTATCCTAAGCCGTACCCTAAACCTAACCAATACCCTATGCTGTATCCTCACCCATACCCTCACCCGTACCCTAAGGCGTACCCTAAACCTAACCCTAACCCTAACCCTAAACCCTACCCTATGCCATACCCTCACCTGTACCCTATCCCATAACCTAAGCCGTACCATAACCCTAACACTAACCCTAACCCTAACCCATAACCTACGCCGTACCCTCACCCGTACCCTAACCCGTATCCTAAGACGTACCGTAACCCTAACCAATACCCTACGCAGTATCCTCACCCATACCCTCACCCGTACCCTAAGCCGTACCCTAACCCTAACCCTAACCCTAACCCTAACCCATACCCTATGCCATACCCTCACCTGTACCATATCCCATAACCTAAGCCTTACCCTAACCCTAACCCTAACCCTAAACCTAACCCATAACCTACGCCGTACCCTCACCCGTACCCTAACATGTACCCTAAGACGTACCGTAACCCTAACCCTAACACTAACCCTAACCCTAACCCACACTCTACGCCGTACCCTAACCCGTACCCTAACACGTATCCTAAGCCATACCCTAACCCTAACCAATACCCTATGCAGTAACCTCACCCGTACACTCACTCGTACCCTAAGGCGTACCCTAACCCTAACCCTAACCCTAACCCTAACCCCTACCCTACGCCGTACCCTCACCCGTACCCTATCCCATACCCTAAGCCGTACCCTAACCCTAACACTAACCCTAACCCTAACCCTAACCCTAAACTACCCTTGATTGCTTTTGCCTCTATTAGATTTCCTAAGCACTAGTGTTTTAAGGAACAGGTTAAAAAGAAAATCCTAATGTGATTTTTTTATAATGTGTTTATTCTTAATCTTATCCTAGTGACTAAAATCTTCTCCATGGCTGGATCCCTAATAATATTCCTTTACGTGCTAAGTGGTATCTAGAGAATGGGATAGGTTTAATAAATACCCTAATCCTAACGTGTACCCTAACCCTAACCTATACCCTAACCCTAACGCGTACCCTAACCCTAACCCAAAACCTAACCCTAACACGTACGCTAATCCTAACCCGTACCCTAAACCAATCCCTAACCCTAAAACTAACCCTAACCCTAACCCATACGCTACGCCGTACCCTCACCCGTACCCTAACCCGTATCCTAAGCCGTACCCTAACCCTAACCCTAACCCTAACCCTAACCCTAACCCATACCCTACGCCATACCCTAACCCGTACCCTAACCCGTATCCTAAGCCGTATCCTAACCCTAACCAATACCCTACGCAGTACCCTCACCCGTACCCTCACCTGTACCCTAAGCCGTACCCTAACCCCAACCCTAACCCTAACTCTAACCCTAACCCCTACCCTACGCCGTACCCTCACCCGTACCCTATCCCATACGCTAAGCCATACCCTAACCCTAACAGTAACACTAACCCCAACCCTAACCCTAACCCATACCCTACGCCGTACCCTCACCCGTAACCTAACCCGTACCCTAAGCCGTACCCTAACCCTAACCCTAACCTATACACTACGCCGTACCCTCACCCGTACCCTAACCCGTACCCTAAGCCGTACCCTAACTCTAACCCTAACCCTAACCCTAACCCTTACCCATACCCTGCGCCGTACCATAACCCATACAGTAACCTGTATCCTAAGCCTTAACCTAACCCTATCCAATGACCTACACAGTACCCTCACCCGTACCTTAAGCCATACCCTAACCCTAACCCTAACACTAACCCTAACCCTAAACCCTACCCTATGCCGTACCCTCACCCATACCCTATCCCATACCCTAAGCCATACCCTAACCCTAACACTAACCCTAACCCTAACCCTAACCCTAAACTACCCTTGACTGCTTTTGCCTCCATTAGATTTCCTAAGCACTAGTGTTTTAAGGAACAGGTTAAAAAGAAAATCCTAATGTGATTTTTTTATAATGTGTTTATTCTTTATCTTATCCTAGTGACTAAAATCTTCTCCATGGCTGAACCCCAAATAATATTCCTTTATGTGCTAAGTGGTATCTAGAGAGTGGGATAGGTTTAATAAATACCCTAATCCTAAAGTGTACCCTAAACCTAACCCATACCCTAACCCTAACGCGTACCCTAACCCTAACCAAAACCCTAACCCGAACACGTATGCTAATCCTAACCCGTACCCTAAACCAATCCCTAACCCTAAAACTAACCCTAACCCTAACCCTAACCCTAACCCATAACCTACACCGTACCCTCACCCGCACCCTAACCCGTACCCTAAGCTGTACCCTAACCCTAACCCTAACCCTAAACCATACGCTACGCCGTACCCTCACCCATACCCTAACCCGTATCCTAAGCCGTACCTTAACCCTAACGCTAACACTAAACTGTACCCTATGCCGTAACCTCACCCGTACCCTAACCCGTACCCTAAGCCGTACCCTAACCCTAACCATAACCCTAACCCTAACCCTAACCCATACCGTACGCCATACCCTAACACGCAACCTAACCCGTATCCTAAGCCGTACCCTAACCCTAACCCTAACCCAAACCCCTACCCGATGCCATACACTCACCTGTACCCTATTCCATAACCTAAGCCGTACCATAACCCTAACCCTAACCCTAACCCTAACCCATAACCTACGCCGTACCCTCACCCGTACCCTAAGACGTACCGTAACCCTAACCCTAACACTAACCCTAACCCTAACCCACACTCTACGCCGTACCCTAACCCGTACCCTAACACGTATCCTAAGCCGTACCCTAACCCTAACCAATACCCTACGCAGTACCCTCACCCGTACCCTCACCCGTACCCTAAGCCATATCCTAACCTTAACCCTAACCCTAACCCCTACCCTACGCCGTACCCTCACCCGTACCCTATCCCATACCCTAAGCCGTACCCTAACCCTAACACTAACCCTAACCCTAACCCTAACCCTAAACTACCCTTGATTGCTTTTGCCTCTATTAGATTTCCTAAGCACTAGTGTTTTAAGGAACAGGTTAAAAAGAAAACCTTATGTGATTTTTTTATAATGTGTTTATTCTTTATCTTATCCTAGTGACTAAAATCTTCTCCATGGCTGAACCCCAAATAATATTCCTTTACGTGCTAAGTGGTATCTAGAGAGTGGGATAGGTTTAATAAATACCCTAATCCTAAAGTGTACCCTAAAACTAACCCATACCCTAACCCTAACGCGTACCCTAACCCTAACCAAAACCCTAACCCGAACACGTATGCTATTCCTAAACCCGTACCCTAAACCAATCCCTAACCCTAAAACTAACCCTAACCCTAAACCTAACCCTAACCCATAACCTACACCGTACCCTCACCCGTACCCTAACCCGTATCCTAAGCCGTACCCTAACCCTAACCCTAACCCTAAACCATACGCTACGCCGTACCCTCACCCGTACCCTAACCCGTATCCTAAGCCGTACCCTAACCCTAACCCTAACCCTAAACTATACCCTACGCCGTAACCTCACCCGTACCCTAACCCGTACCCTAAGCCGTACCCTAACCCTAACCCTAACCCTAACCTATACACTACGCCATACCCTCACTCGTACCCTAACCCGTACCCTAAGCCGTACCCTAAACCTAACCCTAACCCTAACCCTAACCCAAACCGTACGCCATACCCTAACATGTACCCTAACCCATATCCTAAGCCGTACCCTAACCCTAACCAATACCCTATGCAGTATCCTCACCCATAACTTCACCCGTACCCTAAGCCGTACCCTAACCCTAACCCTAACCCTAACCCTAAACCCTACCCTATGCCATACCCTCACCTGTACCCTATCCCATAACTTAAGCCGTACCATAACCCTAACACTAACCCTAACCCTAACCCATAACCTACGCCGTACCCTAACCCTAACCCATACGCTACGCCGTACCTTCACCCGTACCCTAACCTGTATCCTAAGCCGTACCCTAACCCTAACCCTAACACTAACCCTAACCCATACCCTACGCCATACCCTAACCCGTACCCTAACCCGTATCCTAAGCCGTATCCTAACCCTAACCAATACCCTACGCAGTACCCTCACCCGTACCCTCACCCGTACACTAAGGCGTACCCTAACCCCAACCCTAACCCTAACTCTAACCCTAACCCCTACCCTACGCCGTACCCTCACCCGTACCCTATCCCATACGCTAAGCCGTACCCTAACCCTAACACTAACACTAACCCTAACCCTAACCCTAACCCTAACCCATACCCTATGCCGTACCCTCACCCGTAACCTAACCCGTACCCTAAGCCGTACCCTAACCCTAACCCTAACCTATACACTATGCCGTAACCTCACCCGTACCCTAACCCGTACCCTAAGCCGTACCCTAACCCTAACCCTAACCCTAACCCTAAACCTAACCCTAAACTACCCTTGATTGCTTTTGCCTCTATTAGATTTCCTAAGCACTAGTGTTTTAAGGAACAGGTTAAAAAGAAAATCCTAATGTGATTTTTTTATAATGTGTTTATTCTTTATCTTATCCTAGTGACTAAAATCTTCTCCATGGCTGGATCCCTAATAATATTCCTTTACGTGCTACGTGGTATCTAGAGAGTGGGATAGGTTTAATAAATACCCTAATCCTAACGTGTATCCTAACCCTAACCCATACCCTAACCCTAACGCGTACCCTAACCCTAACCCAAAACCTAACCCTAACACGTACGCTAATCCTAACCCGTACCCTAAACCAATCCCTAACCCTAAAACTAACCCTAACCCTAACCCTAACCCTAACCCTTACCCTACGCCGTACGCACACCCGTACCCTAACCCGTACCCTAAGACGTACCCTAACCCTAACCCTAACACATACCCTACACCGTACCCTCACCCGTAACCTAACCCGTACCCTAAGCCGTACCCTAACCCTAACCAATAACCTACGCAGTACCCTCACCAGTACCCTCACCCGTATCCTAAGCCCTACCCTAACCCTAACCCTAACCCTAACCCTAAACTACCCTTTACTGCTTTTGCCTCCATTAGATTTCCTAAACACTAGTGTTTTAAGGAACAGGTTAAAAAGAAAACTTTATGTGATTTTTTTATAATGTGTTTATTCTTTATCTTATCCTAGTGACTAAAATCTTCTCCATGGCTGAACCCCAAATAATATTCCTTTACGTGCTAAGTGGTATCTAGAGAGTGGGATAGGTTTAATAAATACCCTAATCCTAAAGTGTACCCTAAAACTAACCCATACCCTAACCCTAACGCGTACCCTAACCCTAACCAAAACCCTAACCCGAACACGTATGCTAATCCTAACCCGTACCCTAAACCAATCCCTAACCCTAAAACTAACCCTAACCCTAACCCTAACCCTAACCCATAACCTACACCGTACCCTCACCCGCACCCTAACCCGTACCCTAAGCCGTACCCTAACCCTAACCCTAACCCTAAACCATACGCTACGCCGTACCCTCACCCGTACCCTAACCCGTATCCTAAGCCGTACCCTAACCCTAACGCTAACACTAAACTGTACCCTACGCCGTAACCTCACCCGTACCCTAACCCGTACCCTAAGCCGTACCCTAACCCTAACCCTAACCCTAACCCTAACCCTAACCCTAACCCATACCGTACGCCATACCCTAACACGTACCCTAACCCGTATCCTAAGCCGTACCCTAAACCTAACCAATACCCTATGCTGTATCCTCACCCATACCCTCACCCGTACCCTAAGGCGTACCCTAAACCTAACCCTAACCCTAACCCTAAACCCTACCCTATGCCATACCCTCACCTGTACCCTATCCCATAACCTAAGCCGTACCATAACCCTAACACTAACCCTAACCCTAACCCATAACCTACGCCGTACCCTCACCCGTACCCTAACCCGTATCCTAAGACGTACCGTAACCCTAACCAATACCCTACGCAGTATCCTCACCCATACCCTCACCCGTACCCTAAGCCGTACCCTAACCCTAACCCTAACCCTAACCCTAACCCATACCCTATGCCATACCCTCACCTGTACCATATCCCATAACCTAAGCCTTACCCTAACCCTAACCCTAACCCTAAACCTAACCCATAACCTACGCCGTACCCTCACCCGTACCCTAACATGTACCCTAAGACGTACCGTAACCCTAACCCTAACACTAACCCTAACCCTAACCCACACTCTACGCCGTACCCTAACCCGTACCCTAACACGTATCCTAAGCCATACCCTAACCCTAACCAATACCCTATGCAGTAACCTCACCCGTACACTCACTCGTACCCTAAGGCGTACCCTAACCCTAACCCTAACCCTAACCCTAACCCCTACCCTACGCCGTACCCTCACCCGTACCCTATCCCATACCCTAAGCCGTACCCTAACCCTAACACTAACCCTAACCCTAACCCTAACCCTAAACTACCCTTGATTGCTTTTGCCTCTATTAGATTTCCTAAGCACTAGTGTTTTAAGGAACAGGTTAAAAAGAAAATCCTAATGTGATTTTTTTATAATGTGTTTATTCTTAATCTTATCCTAGTGACTAAAATCTTCTCCATGGCTGGATCCCTAATAATATTCCTTTACGTGCTAAGTGGTATCTAGAGAATGGGATAGGTTTAATAAATACCCTAATCCTAACGTGTACCCTAACCCTAACCTATACCCTAACCCTAACGCGTACCCTAACCCTAACCCAAAACCTAACCCTAACACGTACGCTAATCCTAACCTGTACCCTAAACCAATCCCTAACCCTAAAACTAACCCTAACCCTAACCCATACGCTACGCCGTACCCTCACCCGTACCCTAACCCGTATCCTAAGCCGTACCCTAACCCTAACCCTAACCCTAACCCTAACCCTAACCCATAACCTACGCCATACCCTAACCCGTACCCTAACCCGTATCCTAAGCCGTATCCTAACCCTAACCAATACCCTACGCAGTACCCTCACCCGTACCCTCACCCGTACCCTAAGCCGTACCCTAACCCCAACCCTAACCCTAACTCTAACCCTAACCCCTACCCTACGCCGTACCCTCACCCGTACCCTATCCCATACGCTAAGCCATACCCTAACCCTAACAGTAACACTAACCCCAACCCTAACCCTAACCCATACCCTACGCCGTACCCTCACCCGTAACCTAACCCGTACCCTAAGCCGTACCCTAACCCTAACCCTAACCTATACACTACGCCGTACCCTCACCCGTACCCTAACCCGTACCCTAAGCCGTACCCTAACTCTAACCCTAACCCTAACCCTAACCCTTACCCATACCCTGCGCCGTACCATAACCCATACAGTAACCTGTATCCTAAGCCTTAACCTAACCCTATCCAATGACCTACACAGTACCCTCACCCGTACCTTAAGCCATACCCTAACCCTAACCCTAACACTAACCCTAACCCTAAACCCTACCCTATGCCGTACCCTCACCCATACCCTATCCCATACCCTAAGCCATACCCTAACCCTAACACTAACCCTAACCCTAACCCTAACCCTAAACTACCCTTGACTGCTTTTGCCTCCATTAGATTTCCTAAGCACTAGTGTTTTAAGGAACAGGTTAAAAAGAAAATCCTAATGTGATTTTTTTATAATGTGTTTATTCTTTATCTTATCCTAGTGACTAAAATCTTCTCCATGGCTGAACCCCAAATAATATTCCTTTATGTGCTAAGTGGTATCTAGAGAGTGGGATAGGTTTAATAAATACCCTAATCCTAAAGTGTACCGTAAACCTAACCCATACCCTAACCCTAACGCGTACCCTAACCCTAACCAAAACCCTAACCCGAACACGTATGCTAATCCTAACCCGTACCCTAAACCAATCCCTAACCCTAAAACTAACCCTAACCCTAACCCTAACCCTAACCCATAACCTACACCGTACCCTCACCCGCACCCTAACCCGTACCCTAAGCTGTACCCTAACCCTAACCCTAACCCTAAACCATACGCTACGCCGTACCCTCACCCATACCCTAACCCGTATCCTAAGCCGTACCTTAACCCTAACGCTAACACTAAACTGTACCCTATGCCGTAACCTCACCCGTACCCTAACCCGTACCCTAAGCCGTACCCTAACCCTAACCATAACCCTAACCCTAACCCTAACCCATACCGTACGCCATACCCTAACACGCAACCTAACCCGTATCCTAAGCCGTACCCTAACCCTAACCCTAACCCAAACCCCTACCCGATGCCATACACTCACCTGTACCCTATTCCATAACCTAAGCCGTACCATAACCCTAACCCTAACCCTAACCCTAACCCATAACCTACGCCGTACCCTCACCCGTACCCTAACACGTACCCTAAGACGTACCGTAACCCTAACCCTAACACTAACCCTAACCCTAACCCACACTCTACGCCGTACCCTAACCCGTACCCTAACACGTATCCTAAGCCGTACCCTAACCCTAACCAATACCCTACGCAGTACCCTCACCCGTACCCTCACCCGTACCCTAAGCCATATCCTAACCTTAACCCTAACCCTAACCCCTACCCTACGCCGTACCCTCACCCGTACCCTATCCCATACCCTAAGCCGTACCCTAACCCTAACACTAACCCTAACCCTAACCCTAACCCTAAACTACCCTTGATTGCTTTTGCCTCTATTAGATTTCCTAAGCACTAGTGTTTTAAGGAACAGGTTAAAAAGAAAACCTTATGTGATTTTTTTATAATGTGTTTATTCTTTATCTTATCCTAGTGACTAAAATCTTCTCCATGGCTGAACCCCAAATAATATTCCTTTACGTGCTAAGTGGTATCTAGAGAGTGGGATAGGTTTAATAAATACCCTAATCCTAAAGTGTACCCTAAACCTAACCCATACCCTAACCCTAACGCGTACCCTAACCCTAACCAAAACCCTAACCCGAACACGTATGCTATTCCTAAACCCGTACCCTAAACCAATCCCTAACCCTAAAACTAACCCTAACCCTAAACCTAACCCTAACCCATAACCTACACCGTACCCTCACCCGTACCCTAACCCGTATCCTAAGCCGTACCCTAACCCTAACCCTAACCCTAAACCATACGCTACGCCGTACCCTCACCCGTACCCTAACCCGTATCCTAAGCCGTACCCTAACCCTAACCCTAACCCTAAACTATACCCTACGCCGTAACCTCACCCGTACCCTAACCCGTACCCTAAGCCGTACCCTAACCCTAACCCTAACCCTAACCTATACACTACGCCATACCCTCACTCGTACCCTAACCCGTACCCTAAGCCGTACCCTAAACCTAACCCTAACCCTAACCCTAACACAAACCGTACGCCATACCCTAACATGTACCCTAACCCATATCCTAAGCCGTACCCTAACCCTAACCAATACCCTATGCAGTATCCTCACCCATAACTTCACCCGTACCCTAAGCCGTACCCTAACCCTAACCCTAACCCTAACCCTAAACCCTACCCTATGCCATACCCTCACCTGTACCCTATCCCATAACTTAAGCCGTACCATAACCCTAACACTAACCCTAACCCTAACCCATAACCTACGCCGTACCCTAACCCTAACCCATACGCTACGCCGTACCTTCACCCGTACCCTAACCTGTATCCTAAGCCGTACCCTAACCCTAACCCTAACACTAACCCTAACCCATACCCTACGCCATACCCTAACCCGTACCCTAACCCGTATCCTAAGCCGTATCCTAACCCTAACCAATACCCTACGCAGTACCCTCACCCGTACCCTCACCCGTACACTAAGGCGTACCCTAACCCCAACCCTAACCCTAACTCTAACCCTAACCCCTACCCTACGCCGTACCCTCACCCGTACCCTATCCCATACGCTAAGCCGTACCCTAACCCTAACACTAACACTAACCCTAACCCTAACCCTAACCCTAACCCATACCCTATGCCGTACCCTCACCCGTAACCTAACCCGTACCCTAAGCCGTACCCTAACCCTAACCCTAACCTATACACTATGCCGTAACCTCACCCGTACCCTAACCCGTACCCTAAGCCGTACCCTAACCCTAACCCTAACCCTAACCCTAAACCTAACCCTAAACTACCCTTGATTGCTTTTGCCTCTATTAGATTTCCTAAGCACTAGTGTTTTAAGGAACAGGTTAAAAAGAAAATCCTAATGTGATTTTTTTATAATGTGTTTATTCTTTATCTTATCCTAGTGACTAAAATCTTCTCCATGGCTGGATCCCTAATAATATTCCTTTACGTGCTACGTGGTATCTAGAGAGTGGGATAGGTTTAATAAATACCCTAATCCTAACGTGTACCCTAACCCTAACCCATACCCTAACCCTAACGCGTACCCTAACCCTAACCCAAAACCTAACCCTAACACGTACGCTAATCCTAACCCGTACCCTAAACCAATCCCTAACCCTAAAACTAACCCTAACCCTAACCCTAACCCTAACCCTTACCCTACGCCGTACGCACACCCGTACCCTAACCCGTACCCTAAGACGTACCCTAACCCTAACCCTAACACATACCCTACACCGTACCCTCACCCGTAACCTAACCCGTACCCTAAGCCGTACCCTAACCCTAACCAATAACCTACGCAGTACCCTCACCAGTACCCTCACCCGTATCCTAAGCCCTACCCTAACCCTAACCCTAACCCTAACCCTAAACTACCCTTTACTGCTTTTGCCTCCATTAGATTTCCTAAACACTAGTGTTTTAAGGAACAGGTTAAAAAGAAAACTTTATGTGATTTTTTTATAATGTGTTTATTCTTTATCTTATCCTAGTGACTAAAATCTTCTCCATGGCTGAACCCCAAATAATATTCCTTTACGTGCTAAGTGGTATCTAGAGAGTGGGATAGGTTTAATAAATACCCTAATCCTAAAGTGTACCCTAAAACTAACCCATACCCTAACCCTAACGCGTACCCTAACCCTAACCAAAACCCTAACCCGAACACGTATGCTAATCCTAACCCGTACCCTAAACCAATCCCTAACCCTAAAACTAACCCTAACCCTAACCCTAACCCTAACCCCTACCCTACGCCGTACCCTCACCCGTACCCTATCCCATACCCTAAGCCGTACCCTAACCCTAACCCTAACCCTAAACCATACGCTACGCCGTACCCTCACCCGTACCCTAACCCGTATCCTAAGCCGTACCCTAACCCTAACGCTAACACTAAACTGTACCCTACGCCGTAACCTCACCCGTACCCTAACCCGTACCCTAAGCCGTACCCTAACCCTAACCCTAACCCTAACCCTAACCCTAACCCTAACCCATACCGTACGCCATACCCTAACACGTACCCTAACCCGTATCCTAAGCCGTACCCTAAACCTAACCAATACCCTATGCTGTATCCTCACCCATACCCTCACCCGTACCCTAAGGCGTACCCTAAACCTAACCCTAACCCTAACCCTAAACCCTACCCTATGCCATACCCTCACCTGTACCCTATCCCATAACCTAAGCCGTACCATAACCCTAACACTAACCCTAACCCTAACCCATAACCTACGCCGTACCCTCACCCGTACCCTAACCCGTATCCTAAGACGTACCGTAACCCTAACCAATACCCTACGCAGTATCCTCACCCATACCCTCACCCGTACCCTAAGCCGTACCCTAACCCTAACCCTAACCCTAACCCTAACCCATACCCTATGCCATACCCTCACCTGTACCATATCCCATAACCTAAGCCGTACCCTAACCCTAACCCTAACCCTAACCCTAACCCATAACCTACGCCGTACCCTCACCCGTACCCTAACATGTACCCTAAGACGTACCGTAACCCTAACCCTAACACTAACCCTAACCCTAACCCACACTCTACGCCGTACCCTAACCCGTACCCTAACACGTATCCTAAGCCATACCCTAACCCTAACCAATACCCTACGCAGTAACCTCACCCGTACACTCACTCGTACCCTAAGGCGTACCCTAACCCTAACCCTAACCCTAACCCTAACCCCTACCCTACGCCGTACCCTCACCCGTACCCTATCCCATACCCTAAGCCGTACCCTAACCCTAACACTAACCCTAACCCTAACCCTAACCCTAAACTACCCTTGATTGCTTTTGCCTCTATTAGATTTCCTAAGCACTAGTGTTTTAAGGAACAGGTTAAAAAGAAAATCCTAATGTGATTTTTTTATAATGTGTTTATTCTTTATCTTATCCTAGTGACTAAAATCTTCTCCATGGCTGGATCCCTAATAATATTCCTTTACGTGCTAAGTGGTATGTAGAGAATGGGATAGGTTTAATAAATACCCTAATCCTAACGTGTACCCTAACCCTAACCTATACCCTAACCCTAACGCGTACCCTAACCCTAACCCAAAACCTAACCCTAACACGTACGCTAATCCTAACCCGTACCCTAAACCAATCCCTAACCCTAAAACTAACCCTAACCCTAACCCTAACCCTAACCAATACGCTACGCCGTACCCTCACCCGTACCCTAACCCGTATCCTAAGCCGTACCCTAACCCTAACCCTAACCCTAACCCTAACCCTAACCCATACCCTACGCCATACCCTAACCCGTACCCTAACCCGTATCCTAAGCCGTATCCTAACCCTAACCAATACCCTACGCAGTACCCTCACCCGTACCCTCACCCGTACCCTAAGCCGTACCCTAACCCCAACCCTAACCCTAACTCTAACCCTAACCCTTACCCTACGCCGTACCCTCACCCGTACCCTATCCCATACGCTAAGCCATACCCTAACCCTAACAGTAACACTAACCCCAACACTAACCCTAACCCATACCCTACGCCGTACCCTCACCCGTAACCTAACCCGTACCCTAAGCCGTACCCTAACCCTAACCCTAACCTATACACTACGCCGTACCCTCACCCGTACCCTAACCCGTACCCTAAGCCGTACCCTAACTCTAACCCTAACCCTAACCCTAACCCTTACCCATACCCTGCGCCGTACCCTAACCCATACAATAACCTGTATCCTAAGCCTTAACCTAACCCTAACCAATGACCTACACAGTACCCTCACCCGTACCCTAAGCCATACCCTAACCCTAACCCTAACACTAACCCTAACCCTAAACCCTACCCTATGCCGTACCCTCACCCATACCCTATCCCATACTCTAAGCCATACCCTAACCCTAACACTAACCCTAACCCTAACCCTAACCCTAAACTACCCTTGACTGCTTTTGCCTCCATTAGATTTCCTAAGCACTAGTGTTTTAAGGAACAGGTTAAAAAGAAAATCCTAATGTGATTTTTTTATAATGTGTTTATTCTTTATCTTATCCTAGTGACGAAAATCTTCTCCATGGCTGGACCCTAAATAATATTCCTTTAGGTGCTAAGTGGTATCTAGAGAGTGGGATAGGTTTAATAAATACCCTAATCCTAACGTGTACCCTAACCCTAACCCACACCCTAACCCTAATGCGTACCCTAACCCTAACCCAAACCCTAACCCTAACACGTACGCTAATCCAAACCCGTACCCTAAACCAATCCCTAACCCTAAAACTAACCCTAAACCTAACCCTAACCCTAACCCATACGCTACGCCGTACCCTCACCCATACCCTAACCCGTATCCTAAGCCGTACCCTAATCCTAAACCTAACCCTAACCTCTACCCTACGCCGTACCCTCACCCGTAACCTAACCCGTACCCAAAGCCTTACCCTAACCTTAACCCTAACTCTCACCCATACCCAACGCCGTAACCTAACCCATATCCTAACCCGTATCCTAAGCCGTACCCTAACCCTAACCAATAACCTACGCAGTAACCTCACCAGTACCCTCACCCGTATCCTAAGCCCTACCCTAACCCTAACCCTAACCCTAACCCTAAACTACCCTTTACTGCTTTTGCCTCCATTAGATTTCCTAAACACTAGTTTTTTAAGGAACAGGTTAAAAAGAAAACCTTATGTGATTTTTTTATAATGTGTTTATTCTTTATCTTATCCTAGTGACTAAAATCTTCTCCATGGCTGAACCCCAAATAATATTCCTTTACGTGCTAAGTGGTATCTAGAGAGTGGGATAGGTTTAATAAATACCCTAATCCTAAAGTGTACCCTAAACCTAATCCATACCCTAACCCTAAAGCGTACCCTAACCCTAACCAAAACCCTAACCCGAACACGTATGCTAATCCTAACCCGTACCCTAAACCAATCCCTAACCCTAAAACTAACCCTAACCCTAACCCTAACCCTAACCCATAACCTACACCGTACCCTCACCCGTACCCTAACCCGTACCCTAAGCCGTACTCTAACCCTAACCCTAACCCTAAACCATACGCTACGCCGTACCCTCACCCGTACCCTAACCCGTATCCTAAGCCGTACCCTAACCCTAACCCTAACTCTAAACTATACCCTACGCCGTAACCTCACCCGTACCCTAACCCGTACACTAAGCCGTACCCTAACCCTAACCCTAACCCTAACCCTAACCCTAACCCATACCGTACGCCATAACCTAACACGTACCCTAACCCGTATCCTAAGCCGTACCCTAACCCTAACCAATACCCTACGCAGTATCCTCACCCATACCCTAACCCGTACCCTAACCGTAACCCTAACCCTAACCCTAACCCCTACCCGATGCCATACCCTCACCTGTACCCTATCCCATAACCTAAGCCGTACCATAACCCTAACACTAACCCTAACCCTAACCCATAACCTACGCCGTACCCAAACCCGTACCCTAATCCGTATCCTAAGCCGTACCCTAACCCTAACCCTAACCCTAACCCTAACCCATAACCTACGCCGTACCCTCACCCGTACCCTAACACGTACCCTAAGACGTACCGTAACCCTAACCCTAACACTAACCCTAACCCTAACCCACACTCTACGCCGTACCCTAACCCGTACCCTAACACGTATCCTAAGCCGTACCCTAACACTAACCAATACCCTACGCAGTACCCTCACCCGTACCCTCATCCGCACCCTAAGCCATACCCTAACCCTAACCCTAACCCTAACCCTAACCCCTACCCTACGCCGTACCCTCACCCGTACCCTATCCCATACCCTAAGCCGTACCCTAACCCTAACACTAACCCTAACCCTAACCCTAACCCTAAACTACCCTTGATTGCTTTTGCCTCTATTAGATTTCCTAAGCACTAGTGTTTTAAGGAACAGGTTAAAAAGAAAATCCTAATGTGATTTTTTTATAATGTGTTTATTCTTTATCTTATCCTAGTGACTAAAATCTTCTCCATGGCTGGATCCCTAATAATATTCCTTTACGTGCTACGTGGTATCTAGAGAGTGGGATAGGTTTAATAAATACCCTAATCCTAACGTGTACCCTAACCCTAACCCATACCCTAACCCTAACGCGTACCCTAACCCTAACCCAAAACCTAACCCTAACACGTACGCTAATCCTAAACCGTACCCTAAACCAATCCCTAACCCTAAAACTAACCCTAACCCTAACCCTAACCCTAACACTTACCCTACGCCGTACCCTCACCCGTACGCTAACCCGTACCCTAAGACGTAACCTAACCCTAACCCTAACCCATACCCTACACCGTACCCTCACCCATAACCTAACCCGTACCCTAAGCCGTACCCTAACCCTAACCCTAACCTATACACTACGCCGTACCCTCACCCGTACCCTAACCCGTACCCTAAGCCGTACCCTAACTCTAACCCTAACCCTAACCCTAACCCTTACCCATACCCTGCGCCGTACCCTAACCCATACAATAACCTGTATCCTAAGCCTTAACCTAACCCTAACCAATGACCTACACAGTACCCTCACCCGTACCCTAAGCCATACCCTAACCCTAACCCTAACACTAACCCTAACCCTAAACCCTACCCTATGCCGTACCCTCACCCATACCCTATCCCATACCCTAAGCCGTACCCTAACCCTAACACTAACCCTAACCCTAACCCTAACCCTAAACTACCCTTGACTGCTTTTGCCTCCATTAGATTTCCTAAGCACTAGTGTTTTAAGGAACAGGTTAAAAAGAAAATCCTAATGTGATATTTTTTTAATGTGTTTATTCTTTATCTTATCCTAGTGACGAAAATCTTCTCCATGGCTGGACCCTAAATAATATTCCTTTACGTGCTAAGTGGTATCTAGAGAGTGGGATAGGTTTAATAAATACCCTAATCCTAACGTGTACCCTAACCCTAACCCACACCCTAACCCTAATGCGTACCCTAACCCTAACCCAAACCCTAACCCTAACACGTACGCTAATCCAAACCCGTACCCTAAACCAATCCCTAACCCTAAAACTAACCCTAACCCTAACCCTAACCCTAACCCATACGCTACGCCGTACCCTCACCCATACCCTAACCCGTATCCTAAGCCGTACCCTAATCCTAAACCTAACCCTAACCTCTACCCTACGCCGTACCCTCACCCGTACCCTAACCCGTATCCTAAGACGTACCGTAACCCTAACCAATACCCTACGCAGTATCCTTACCCATACCCTCACCCGTACCCTAAGCCGTACCCTAACCCTAACACTAACCCTAACCCTAACCCATACCCTATGCCATACCCTCACCTGTACCCTATCCCATAACCTAAGCCGTACCCTAACCCTAACCCTAACCCTAACCCTAACCCATAACCTACGCCGTACCCTCATCCGTACCCTAACACGTACCCTAAGACGTACCGTAACCCTAACCCTAACACTAACCCTAACCCTAACCCACACTCTACGCCGTACACTAACGCGTACCCTAACACGTATCCTAAGCCATACCCTAACCCTAACCAATACCCTACGCAGTACCCTCACCCGTACACTCACTCGTACCCTAAGCCATACCCTAACCCTAACCCTAACCCCTACCCTACGCCGTACCCTCACCCGTACCCTATCCCATACCCTAAGCCGTACCCTAACCCTAACACTAACCCTAACCCTAACCCTAACCCTAAACTACCCTTGATTGCTTTTGCCTCTATTAGATTTCCTAAGCACTAGTGTTTTAAGGAACAGGTTAAAAAGAAAATCCTAATGTGATTTTTTTATAATGTGTTTATTCTTTATCTTATCCTAGTGACGAAAATCTTCTCCATGGCTGGACCCTAAATAATATTCCTTTACGTGCTAAGTGGTATCTAGAGAGTGGGATAGCTTTAATAAATACCCTAATCCTAACGTGTACCCTAACCCTAGCCCACACCCTAACCCTAACGCGTACCCTAACCCTAACCCAAACCCTAACCTTAACACGTACGCTAATCCTAACACGTACCCTAAACCAATCCCTAACCATAAAACTAACCCTAACCCTAACCCTAACCCTAACCCTTACCCTACGCCGTACCCTCACCCGTACGCTAACCCGTACCCTAAGACGTAACCTAACCCTAACCCTAACCCATACCCTACACCGTACCCTCACCCATAACCTAACCCGTACCCTAAGCCGTACCCTAACCCTAACCCTAACCTATACACTACGCCGTACCCTCACCCGTACCCTAACCCATACCCTAAGCCGTACCCTAACCCTAACCCTAACCCTAACCATAACCCTTACCCATACCCTGCGCCGTACCCTAACCCATACAATAACCTGTATCCTAAGCCTTAACCTAACCCTAACCAATGACCTACACAGTACCCTCACCCGTACCCTAAGCCATACCCTAACCCTAACCCTAACACTAACCCTAACCCTAAACCCTACCCTATGCCATACCCTCACCCATACCCTATCCCATACCCTAAGCCGTACCCTAACCCTAACACTAACCCTAACCCTAACCCTAACCCTAAACTACCCTTGACTGCTTTTGCCTCCATTAGATTTCCTAAGCACTAGTGTTTTAAGGAACAGGTTAAAAAGAAAATCCTAATGTGATATTTTTTTAATGTGTTTATTCTTTATCTTATCCTAGTGACGAAAATCTTCTCCATGGCTGGACCCTAAATAATATTCCTTTACGTGCTAAGTGGTATCTAGAGAGTGGGATAGGTTTAATAAATACCCTAATCCTAACGTGTACCCTAACCCTAACCCACACGCTAACCCTAATGCGTACCCTAACCCTAACACGTACGCTAATCCAAAACCGTACCCTAAACCAATCCCTAACCCTAAAACTAACCCTAACCCTAACCCTAACCCTAACCCATACGCTACGCCGTACCCTCACCCATACCCTAACCCGTATCCTAAGCCGTACCCTAATCCTAAACCTAACCCTAACCTCTACCCTACGCCGTACCCTCACCCGTACCCTAACCCGTACCCAAAGCCTTACCCTAACCTTAACCCTAACCCTCACCCATACCCAACGCCGTAACCTAACCCATATCCTAACCCGTATCCTAAGCCGTACCCTAACCCTAACCAATAACCTACGCAGTACCCTCACCAGTACCCTCACCCGTATCCTAAGCCCTACCCTAACCCTAACCCTAACCCTAACCCTAAACTACCCTTTACTGCTTTTGCCTCCATTAGATTTCCTAAACACTAGTGTTTTAAGGAACAGGTTAAAAAGAAAACCTTATGTGATTTTTTTATAATGTGTTTATTCTTTATCTTATCCTAGTGACTAAAATCTTCTCCATGGCTGAACCCCAAATAATATTCCTTTACGTGCTAAGTGGTATCTAGAGATTGGGATAGGTTTAATAAATACCCTAATCCTAAAGTGTACCCTAAACCTAACCCATACCCTAACCCTAAAGCGTACCCTAACCCTAACCAAAACCCTAACCCGAACACGTATGCTAATCCTAACCCGTACCCTAAACCAATCCCTAACCCTAAAACTAATCCTAACCCTAACCCTAACCCTAACCCATAACCTACGCCGTACCCTCACCCGTACCCTAACCCGTACCCTAAGCCGTACTCTAACCCTAACCCTAACCCTAAGCCATACGCTACGCCGTACCCTCACCCGTACCCTAACCCGTATCCTAAGCCGTACCCTAACCCTAACCCTAACCCTAAACTATACCCTACGCCATAACCTCACCCGTACCCTAACCCGTACCCTAAGCCGTACCCTAACCCTAACCCTAACCCTAACCCTAACCCTAACCCTAACCCTAACCCATACCGTACGCCATACCCTAACACGTACCCTAACCCGTATCCTAAGCCGTACCCTAACCCTAACCAATACCCTATGCAGTATCCTCACCCATACCCTCACCTGTACCCTAAGCCGTACCCTAACCCTAACCCTAACCCTAACCCTAACCCTAAACCCTACCCTATGCCATACCCTCACCTGTACCCTATCCCATAACCTAAGCCGTACCATAACCCTAACACTAACCCTAACCCTAACCCATAACCTACGCCGTACCCTCACCCGTACCCTAACCCGTATCCTAACACGTACCGTAACCCTAACCAATACCCTACGCAGTATCCTCACCCATACCCTCACCCGTACCCTAAGCCGTACCCTAACCCTAACCCTAACCCTAACCCTAACCCATACCCTATGCCATACCCTCACCTGTACCCTATCCCATAACCTAATCCGTACCCTAACCCTAACCCTAACCCTAACCCTAACCCATAACCTACGCCGTACCCTCACCCGTACCCTAACACGTACCCTAAGACGTACCGTAACCCTAACCCTAACACTAACCCTAACCCTAACCCACACTCTACGCCGTACCCTAACCCATACCCTAACACGTATCCTAAGCCATACCCTAACCCTAACCAATACCCTACGCAGTACCCTCACCCGTACACTCACTCGTACCCTAAGCCATACCCTAACCCTAACCCCTACCCTACGCCGTACCCTCACCCGTACCCTATCCCATACCCTAAGCCGTACCCTAACCCTAACACTAACCCTAACCCTAACCCTAACCCTAAACTACCCTTGATTGCTTTTGCCTCTATTAGATTTCCTAAGCACTAGTGTTTTAAGGAACAGGTTAAAAAGAAAATCCTAATGTGATTTTTTTATAATGTGTTTATTCTTTATCTTATCCTAGTGACTAAAATCTTCTCCATGGCTGGATCCCTACTAATATTCCTTTACGTGCTAAGTGGTATCTAGAGAGTGGGATAGGTTTAATAAATACCCTAATCCTAACGTGTACCCTAAACCTAACCTATACCCTAACCCTAACGCGTACCCTAACCCTAACCCAAAACCTAATCCTAACACGTACGCTAATCCTAACCCGTACCCTAAACCAATCCCTAACCCTAAAACTAACCCTAACCCTAACCCTAACCCTAACCCATACGCTACGCCGTACCCTCACCCGTACCCTAACACGTATCCTAAGCCGTACCCTAACCCTAACCCTAACCCTAACCCTAACCCTAACCCATACCCTACGCCATACCCTAACCCGTACCCTAACCCGTATCCTAAGCCGTATCCTAACCCTAACCAATACCCTACGCAGTACCCTCACCCGTACCCTCACCCGTACCCTAAGCCGTACCCTAACCCCAACCCTAACCCTAACTCTAACCCTAACCCCTACCCTACGCCGTACCTTCACCCGTACCCTATCCCATACGCTAAGCCGTACCCTAACCCTAACACTAACACTAACCCTAACCCCAATCCTAACCCTCACCCATACCCTACGCCGTACCCTCACCCATAACCTAACCCGTACCCTAAGCCGTACCCTAACCCTAACCCTAACCTATACACTATGCCGTACCCTCACCCGTACCCTAACCCGTACCCTAAGCTGTACCCTAACTCTAACCCTAACACTAACCCTTACCCATACCCTGCGCCGTACCCTAACCCATACAATAACCTGTATCCTAAGCCTTAACCTAACCCTAACCAATGACCTACACAGTACCCTCACCCGTACCCTAAGCCATACCCTAACCCTAACCCTAACACTAACCCTAACCCTAAACCCTACCCTATGCCGTACCCTCACCCGTACCCTCACCCGTACCCTAAGCCGTACCCTAACGCTAACACTAACCCTAACTCTAACCCTAACCCCTACCCTACGCCGTACCTTCACCCGTACCCTATCCCATACGCTAAGCCGTACCCTAACCCTAACACTAACACTAACCCTAACCCCAATCCTAACCCTCACCCATACCCTACACCGTACCCTCACCCGTACCCTAACCCGTACCCTAAGCCGTACTCTAACCCTAACCCTAACCCTAAACCATACGCTACGCCGTACCCTCACCCGTACCCTAACCCGTATCCTAAGCCGTACCCTAACCCTAACCCTAACTCTAAACTATACCCTACGCCGTAACCTCACCCGTACCCTAACCCGTACACTAAGCCGTACCTTAACCCTAACCCTAACCCTAACCCTAACCCTAACCCATACCGTACGCCATAACCTAACACGTACCCTAACCCGTATCCTAAGCCGTACCCTAACCCTAACCAATACCCTACGCAGTATCCTCACCCATACCCTAACCCGTACCCTAAGCCGTACCCTAACCCTAACCGTAACCGTAACCCTAACCCTAACCCCTACCCGATGCCATACCCTCACCTGTACCCTATCCCATAACCTAAGCCGTACCATAACCCTAACACTAACCCTAACCCTAACCCATAACCTACGCCGTACCCAAACCCGTACCCTAATCCGTATCCTAAGCCGTACCCTAACCCTAACCCTAACCCTAACCCTAACCCATAACCTACGCCGTACCCTCACCCGTACCCTAACACGTACCCTAAGACGTACCGTAACCCTAACCCTAACACTAACCCTAACCCTAACCCACACTCTACGCCGTACCCTAACCCGTACCCTAACACGTATCCTAAGCCGTACCCTAACCCTAACCAATACCCTACGCAGTACCCTCACCCGTACCCTCATCCGCACCCTAAGCCATACCCTAACCCTAACCCTAACCCTAACCCTAACCCCTACCCTACGCCGTACCCTCACCCGTACCCTATCCCATACCCTAAGCCGTACCCTAACCCTAACACTAACCCTAACCCTAACCCTAACCCTAAACTACCCTTGATTGCTTTTGCCTCCATTAGATTTCCTAAGCACGAGTGTTTTAAGGAACAGGTTAAAAAGAAAATCCTAATGTGATTTTTTTATAATGTGTTTTTTCTTTATCTTATCCTAGTGACTAAAATCTTCTCCATGGCTGGATCCCTAATAATATTCCTTTACGTGCTACGTGGTATCTAGAGAGTGGGATAGGTTTAATAAATACCCTAATCCTAACGTGTACCCTAACCCTAACCCATACCCTAAACCTAACGCGTACCCTAACCCTAACCCAAAACCTAACCCTAACACGTACGCTAATCCTAACCCGTACCCTAAACCAATCCCTAACCCTAAAACTAACCCTAACCCTAACCCTAACCCTAACACTTACCCTACGCCGTACCCTCACCCGTACGCTAACCCGTACCCTAAGACGTAACCTAACCCTAACCCTAACCCATACCCTACACCGTACCCTCACCCATAACCTAACCCGTACCCTAAGCCGTACCCTAACCCTAACCCTAACCTATACACTACGCCGTACCCTCACCCGTACCCTAACCCGTACCCTAAGCCGTACCCTAACTCTAACCCTAACCCTAACCCTAACCCTTACCCATACCCTGCGCCGTACCCTAACCCATACAATAACCTGTATCCTAAGCCTTAACCTAACCCTAACCAATGACCTACACAGTACCCTCACCCGTACCCTAAGCCATACCCTAACCCTAACCCTAACACTAACCCTAACCCTAAACCCTACCCTATGCCGTACCCTCACCCATACCCTATCCCATACCCTAAGCCGTACCCTAACCCTAACACTAACCCTAACCCTAACCCTAACCCTAAACTACCCTTGACTGCTTTTGCCTCCATTAGATTTCCTAAGCACTAGTGTTTTAAGGAACAGGTTAAAAAGAAAATCCTAATGTGATATTTTTTTAATGTGTTTATTCTTTATCTTATCCTAGTGACGAAAATCTTCTCCATGGCTGGACCCTAAATAATATTCCTTTACGTGCTAAGTGGTATCTAGAGAGTGGGATAGGTTTAATAAATACCCTAATCCTAACGTGTACCCTAACCCTAACCCACACCCTAACCCTAATGCGTACCCTAACCCTAACCCAAACCCTAACCCTAACACGTACGCTAATCCAAACCCGTACCCTAAACCAATCCCTAACCCTAAAACTAACCCTAACCCTAACCCTAACCCTAACCCATACGCTACGCCGTACCCTCACCCATACCCTAACCCGTATCCTAAGCCGTACCCTAATCCTAAACCTAACCCTAACCTCTACCCTACGCCGTACCCTCACCCGTACCCTAACCCGTATCCTAAGACGTACCGTAACCCTAACCAATACCCTACGCAGTATCCTTACCCATACCCTCACCCGTACCCTAAGCCGTACCCTAACCCTAACCCTAACCCTAACCCTAACCCATACCCTATGCCATACCCTCACCTGTACCCTATCCCATAACCTAAGCCGTACCCTAACCCTAACCCTAACCCTAACCCTAACCCATAACCTACGCCGTACCCTCACCCGTACCCTAACACGTACCCTAAGACGTACCGTAACCCTAACCCTAACACTAACCCTAACCCTAACCCACACTCTACGCCGTACACTAACCCGTACCCTAACACGTATCCTAAGCCATACCCTAACCCTAACCAATACCCTACGCAGTACCCTCACCCGTACACTCACTCGTACCCTAAGCCATACCCTAACCCTAACCCTAACCCCTACCCTACGCCGTACCCTCACCCGTACCCTATCCCATACCCTAAGCCGTACCCTAACCCTAACACTAACCCTAACCCTAACCCTAACCCTAAACTACCCTTGATTGCTTTTGCCTCTATTAGATTTCCTAAGCACTAGTGTTTTAAGGAACAGGTTAAAAAGAAAATCCTAATGTGATTTTTTTATAATGTGTTTATTCTTTATCTTATCCTAGTGACGAAAATCTTCTCCATGGCTGGACCCTAAATAATATTCCTTTACGTGCTAAGTGGTATCTAGAGAGTGGGATAGCTTTAATAAATACCCTAATCCTAACGTGTACCCTAAGCCTAGCCCACACCCTAACCCTAACGCGTACCCTAACCCTAACCCAAACCCTAACCTTAACACGTACGCTAATCCTAACACGTACCCTAAACCAATCCCTAACCCTAAAACTAACCCTAACCCTAACCCTAACCCTAACCCTTACCCATACCCTGCGCCGTACCCTAACCCATACAATAACCTGTATCCTAAGCCTTAACCTAACCCTAACCAATGACCTACACAGTACCCTCACCCGTACCCTAAGCCATACCCTAACCCTAACCCTAACACTAACCCTAACCCTAAACCCTACCCTATGCCATACCCTCACCCATACCCTATCCCATACCCTAAGCCGTACCCTAACCCTAACACTAACCCTAACCCTAACCCTAACCCTAAACTACCCTTGACTGCTTTTGCCTCCATTAGATTTCCTAAGCACTAGTGTTTTAAGGAACAGGTTAAAAAGAAAATCCTAATGTGATATTTTTTTAATGTGTTTATTCTTTATCTTATCCTAGTGACGAAAATCTTCTCCATGGCTGGACCCTAAATAATATTCCTTTACGTGCTAAGTGGTATCTAGAGAGTGGGATAGGTTTAATAAATACCCTAATCCTAACGTGTACCCTAACCCTAACCCACACGCTAACCCTAATGCGTACCCTAACCCTAACACGTACGCTAATCCAAACCCGTACCCTAAACCAATCCCTAACCCTAAAACTAACCCTAACCCTAACCCTAACCCTAACCCATACGCTACGCCGTACCCTCACCCATACCCTAACCCGTATCCTAAGCCGTACCCTAATCCTAAACCTAACCCTAACCTCTACCCTACGCCGTACCCTCACCCGTACCCTAACCCGTACCCAAAGCCTTACCCTAACCTTAACCCTAACCCTCACCCATACCCAACGCCGTAACCTAACCCATATCCTAACCCGTATCCTAAGCCGTACCCTAACCCTAACCAATAACCTACGCAGTACCCTCACCAGTACCCTCACCCGTATCCTAAGCCCTACCCTAACCCTAACCCTAACCCTAACCCTAAACTACCCTTTACTGCTTTTGCCTCCATTAGATTTCCTAAACACTAGTGTTTTAAGGAACACGTTAAAAAGAAAACCTTATGTGATTTTTTTATAATGTGTTTATTCTTTATCTTATCCTAGTGACTAAAATCTTCTCCATGGCTGAACCCCAAATAATATTCCTTTACGTGCTAAGTGGTATCTAGAGAGTGGGATAGGTTTAATAAATACCCTAATCCTAAAGTGTACCCTAAACCTAACCCATACCCTAACCCTAAAGCGTACCCTAACCCTAACCAAAACCCTAACCCGAACACGTATGCTAATCCTAACCCGTACCCTAAACCAATCCCTAACCCTAAAACTAATCCTAACCCTAACCCTAACCCTAACCCATAACCTACGCCGTACCCTCACCCGTACCCTAACCCGTACCCTAAGCCGTACTCTAACCCTAACCCTAACCCTAAGCCATACGCTACGCCGTACCCTCACCCGTACCCTAACCCGTATCCTAAGCCGTACCCTAACCCTAACCCTAACCCTAAACTATACCCTACGCCATAACCTCACCCGTACCCTAACCCGTACCCTAAGCCGTACCCTAACCCTAACCCTAACCCTAACCCTAACCCTAACCCTAACCCATACCGTACGCCATACCCTAACACGTACCCTAACCCGTATCCTAAGCCGTACCCTAACCCTAACCAATACCCTATGCAGTATCCTCACCCATACCCTCACCCGTACCCTAAGCCGTACCCTAACCCTAACCCTAACCCTAACCCTAACCCTAAACCCTACCCTATGCCATACCCTCACCTGTACCCTATCCCATAACCTAAGCCGTACCATAACCCTAACACTAACCCTAACCCTAACCCATAACCTACGCCGTACCCTCACCCGTACCCTAACCCGTATCCTAAGACGTACCGTAACCCTAACCAATACCCTACGCAGTATCCTCACCCATACCCTCACCCGTACCCTAAGCCGTACCCTAACCCTAACCCTAACCCTAACCCTAACCCATACCCTATGCCATACCCTCACCTGTACCCTATCCCATAACCTAATCCGTACCCTAACCCTAACCCTAACCCTAACCCTAACCCATAACCTACGCCGTACCCTCACCCGTACCCTAACACGTACCCTAAGACGTACCGTAACCCTAACCCTAACACTAACCCTAACCCTAACCCACACTCTACGCCGTACCCTAACCCGTACCCTAACACGTATCCTAAGCCATACCCTAACCCTAACCAATACCCTACGCAGTACCCTCACCCGTACACTCACTCGTACCCTAAGCCATACCCTAACCCTAACCCTAACTCTAACCCTAACCCCTACCCTACGCCGTACCTTCACCCGTACCCTATCCCATACGCTAAGCCGTACCCTAACCCTAACACTAACACTAACCCTAACCCCAATCCTAACCCTCACCCATACCCTACGCCGTACCCTCACCCATAACCTAACCCGTACCCTAAGCCGTACCCTAACCCTAACCCTAACCTATACACTATGCCGTACCCTCACCCGTACCCTAACCCGTACCCTAAGCCGTACCCTAACTCTAAGCCTAACCCTAACCCTTACCCATACCCTGCGCCGTACCCTAACCCATACAATAACCTGTATCCTAAGCCTTAACCTAACCCTAACCAATGACCTACACAGTACCCTCACCCGTACCCTAAGCCATACCCTAACCCTAACCCTAACACTAACCCTAACCCTAAACCCTACCCTATGCCGTACCCTCACCCATACCCTATCCCATACCCTAAGCCGTACCCTAACCCTAACACTAACCCTAACCCTAACCCTAACCCTAAACTACCCTTGACTGCTTTTGCCTCCATTAGATTTCCTAAGCACGAGTGTTTTAAGGAACAGGTTAAAAAGAAAATCCTAATGTGATTTTTTTATAATGTGTTTATTCTTTATCTTATCCTAGTGACGAAAATCTTCTCCATGGCTGGACCCTAAATAATATTCCTTTACGTGCTAAGTGGTATCTAGAGAGTGGGATAGGTTTAATAAATACCCTAATCCTAACGTGTACCCTAACCCTAACCCATACCCTAACCCTAATGCGTACCCTAACCCTAACCCAAACCCTAACCCTAACACGTACGCTAATCCTAACCTGTACCCTAACCCTAACCCATACCCTAACCCTAATGCGTACCCTAACCCTAACCCAAACCCTAACCCTAACACGTACGCTAATCCTAACCTGTACCCTAAACCAAGCCCTAACCCTAAAACTAACCCTAACCCTAACCCTAACCCATACGCTATGCCGTACCCTCACCCATACCCTAACCCGTATCCTAAGCCGTACCCTAACCCTAAAACTAACCCTAACCTCTACCCTATGCCGTACCCTCACCCGTACCCTAACTCATACCCAAAGCCTTACCCTAACCCTAACCCTAACCCTCACCCATACCCAACGCCGTAACCTAACCCATATCCTAACCCGTATCCTAAGCCGTACCCTAACCCTAACCAATAACCTACGCAGTACCCTCACCAGTACCCTCACTCGTATCCTAAGCCCTACCCTAACCCTAACCCTAACCCTAACCCTAAACTACCCTTTACTGCTTTTGCCTCCATTAGATTTCCGAAACACTAGTGTTTAAAGGAACAGGTTAAAAAGAAAACCTTATGTGATTTTTTTATAATGTGTTTATTCTTTATCTTATCCTAGTGACTAAAATCTTCTCCATGGCTGGATCCCTAATAATATTCCTTTACGTGCTAAGTGGTATCTAAAGAGTGGGATAGGTTTAATAAATACCCTAATCCTAACGTGTACCCTAACCCTAACCCATACCCTAACCCTAACGCGTACCCTAACCCTAACCCAAAACCTAACCCTAACACGTACGCTAATCCTAACCTGTACCCTAAACCAATCCCTAACCCTAAAACTAACCCTAACCCTTACCCTACGCCGTACCCGCACCCGTACCCTAACCCGTACCCTAAGACGTACCCTAACCCTAACCCTAACCCGTACGCTACGCCGTACCCTCACCCGTACCCTAACCCGTATCCTAAGCCGTACCCTAACCCTAACCCTAACGCTAACCCTAACCCATACCCTACGCCATACCCTAACCCGTACACTAACCCGTATCCTAAGCCGTATCCTAACCCTAACCAATACCCTACGCAGTACCCTCACCCGTACCCTCACCCGTACCCTAAGCCGTACCCTAACCCCAACCCTAACCCTAACTCTAACCCTTACCCTTACCCTACGCCGTACCCTCACAAGTACCCTATCCCATACGCTAAGCCGTACCCTAACCCTAACACTAACACTAACCCTAACCCTAACCCTAACCCTAACCCATACCCTACGCCGTACCCTCACCCGTAACCTAACCCGTACCCTAACCCTAACCCTAACCCTAACCCTAACCCATACCCTATGCCATACCCTCACCTGTACCATATCCCATAACCTAAGCCGTACCCTAACCCTAACCCTAACCCTAACCCTAACCCATAACCTACGCCGTACCCTCACCCGTACCCTAACATGTACCCTAAGACGTACCGTAACCCTAACCCTAACACTAACCCTAACCCTAACCCACACTCTACGCCGTACCCTAACCCGTACCCTAACACGTATCCTAAGCCATACCCTAACCCTAACCAATACCCTACGCAGTAACCTCACCCGTACACTCACTCGTACCCTAAGGCGTACCCTAACCCTAACCCTAACCCTAACCCTAACCCCTACCCTACGCCGTACCCTCACCCGTACCCTATCCCATACCCTAAGCCGTACCCTAACCCTAACACTAACCCTAACCCTAACCCTAACCCTAAACTACCCTTGATTGCTTTTGCCTCTATTAGATTTCCTAAGCACTAGTGTTTTAAGGAACAGGTTAAAAAGAAAATCCTAATGTGATTTTTTTATAATGTGTTTATTCTTTATCTTATCCTAGTGACTAAAATCTTCTCCATGGCTGGATCCCTAATAATATTCCTTTACGTGCTAAGTGGTATGTAGAGAATGGGATAGGTTTAATAAATACCCTAATCCTAACGTGTACCCTAACCCTAACCTATACCCTAACCCTAATGCGTACCCTAACCCTAACCCAAAACCTAACCCTAACACGTACGCTAATCCTAACCCGTACCTTAAACCAATCCCTAACCCTAAAACTAACCCTAACCCTAACCCTAACCCTAACCAATACGCTACGCCGTACCCTCACCCGTACCCTAACCCGTATCCTAAGCCGTACCCTAACCCTAACCCTAACCCTAACCCTAACCCTAACCCATACCCTACGCCATACCCTAACCCGTACCCTAACCCGTATCCTAAGCCGTATCCTAACCCTAACCAATACCCTACGCAGTACCCTCACCCGTACCCTCACCCGTACCCTAAGCCGTACCCTAACCCCAACCCTAACCCTAACTCTAACCCTAAACCCTACCCTACGCCGTACCCTCACCCGTACCCTATCCCATACGCTAAGCCATACCCTAACCCTAACAGTAACACTAACCCCAACCCTAACCCTAACCCATACCCTACGCCGTACCCTCACCCGTAACCTAACCCGTACCCTAAGCCGTACCCTAACCCTAACCCTAACCTATACACTACGCCGTACCCTCACCCGTACCCTAACCCGTACCCTAAGCCGTACCCTAACTCTAACCCTAACCCTAACCCTAACCCTTACCCATACCCTGCGCCCTACCATAACCCATACAGTAACCTGTATCCTAAGCCTTAACCTAACCCTATCCAATGACCTACACAGTACCCTCACCCGTACCTTAAGCCATACCCTAACCCTAACCCTAACACTAACCCTAACCCTAAACCCTACCCTATGCCGTACCCTCACCCATACCCTATCCCATACCCTAAGCCATACCCTAACCCTAACACTAACCCTAACCCTAACCCTAACCCTAAACTACCCTTGACTGCTTTTGCCTCCATTAGATTTCCTAAGCACTAGTGTTTTAAGGAACAGGTTAAAAAGAAAATCCTAATGTGATTTTTTTATAATGTGTTTATTCTTTATCTTATCCTAGTGACTAAAATCTTCTCCATGGCTGAACCCCAAATAATATTCCTTTATGTGCTAAGTGGTATCTAGAGAGTGGGATAGGTTTAATAAATACCCTAATCCTAAAGTGTACCCTAAACCTAACCCATACCCTAACCCTAACGCGTACCCTAACCCTAACCAAAACCCTAACCCGAACACGTATGCTAATCCTAACCCGTACCCTAAACCAATCCCTAACCCTAAAACTAACCCTAACCCTAACCCTAACCCTAACCCATAACCTACACCGTACCCTCACCCGCACCCTAACCCGTACCCTAAGCTGTACCCTAACCCTAACCCTAACCCTAAACCATACGCTACGCCGTACCCTCACCCATACCCTAACCCGTATCCTAAGCCGTACCTTAACCCTAACGCTAACACTAAACTGTACCCTATGCCGTAACCTCACCCGTACCCTAACCCGTACCCTAAGCCGTACCCTAACCCTAACCCTAACCCTAACCCTAACCCTAACCCTAACCCATACCGTACGCCATACCCTAACACGCAACCTAACCCGTATCCTAAGCCGTACCCTAACCCTAACCCTAACCCTAACCCCTACCCGATGCCATACCCTCACCTGTACCCTATTCCATAACCTAAGCCGTACCATAACCCTAACCCTAACCCTAACCCTAACCCATAACCTACGCCGTACCCTCACCCGTACCCTAACACGTACCCTAAGACGTACCGTAACCCTAACCCTAACACTAACCCTAACCCTAACCCACACTCTACGCCGTACCCTAACCCGTACCCTAACATGTATCCTAAGCCGTACCCTAACCCTAACCAATACCCTACGCAGTACCCTCACCCGTACCCTCACCCGTACCCTAAGCCATATCCTAACCTTAACCCTAACCCTAACCCCTACCCTACGCCGTACCCTCACCCGTACCCTATCCCATACCCTAAGCCGTACCCTAACCCTAACACTAACCCTAACCCTAACCCTAACCCTAAACTACCCTTGATTGCTTTTGCCTCTATTAGATTTCCTAAGCACTAGTGTTTTAAGGAACAGGTTAAAAAGAAAATCCTAATGTGATTTTTTTATAATGTGTTTATTCTTTATCTTATCCTAGTGACTAAAATCTTCTCCATGGCTGGATCCCTAATAATATTCCTTTACGTGCTACGTGGTATCTAGAGAGTGGGATAGGTTTAATAAATACCCTAATCCTAACGTGTACCCTAACCCTAACCCATACCCTAACCCTAACGCGTACCCTAACCCTAACCCAAAACCTAACCCTAACACGTCCGCTAATCCTAACCCGTACCCTAAACCAATCCCTAACCCTAAAACTAACCCTAACCCTAACCCTAACCCTAACCCTTACCCTACGCCGTACCCTCACCCGTACCCTAACCCGTACCCTAAGCCGTACCCTAACTCTAACCCTAACCCTAACCCTAACCCTTACCCATACCCTGCGCCGTACCCTAACCCATACAATAACCTGTATCCTAAGCCTTAACCTAACCCTAACCAATGACCTACACAGTACCCTCACCCGTACCCTAAGCCATACCCTAACCCTAACCCTAACACTAACCCTAACCCTAAACCCTACCCTATGCCGTACCCTCACCCATACCCTATCCCATACCCTAAGCCATACCCTAACCCTAACACTAACCCTAACCCTAACCCTAACCCTAAACTACCCTTGACTGCTTTTGCCTCCATTAGATTTCCTAAGCACTAGTGTTTTAAGGAACAGGTTAAAAAGAAAATCCTAATGTGATTTTTTTATAATGTGTTTATTCTTTATCTTATCCTAGTGACGAAAATCTTCTCCATGGCTGGACCCTAAATAATATTCCTTTAGGTGCTAAGTGGTATCTAGAGAGTGGGATAGGTTTAATAAATACCCTAATCCTAACGTGTACCCTAACCCTAACCCACACCCTAACCCTAATGCGTACCCTAACCCTAACCCAAACCCTAACCCTAACACGTACGCTAATCCAAACCCGTACCCTAAACCAATCCCTAACCCTAAAACTAACCCTAAACCTAACCCTAACCCTAACCCATACGCTACGCCGTACCCTCACCCATACCCTAACCCGTATCCTAAGCCGTACCCTAATCCTAAACCTAACTCTAACCTCTACCCTACGCCGTACCCTCACCCGTAACCTAACCCGTACCCAAAGCCTTACCCTAACCTTAACCCTAACTCTCACCCATACCCAACGCCGTAACCTAACCCATATCCTAACCCGTATCCTAAGCCGTACCCTAACCCTAACCAATAACCTACGCAGTAACCTCACCAGTACCCTCACCCGTATCCTAAGCCCTACCCTAACCCTAACCCTAACCCTAACCCTAAACTACCCTTTACTGCTTTTGCCTCCATTAGATTTCCTAAACACTAGTTTTTTAAGGAACAGGTTAAAAAGAAAACCTTATGTGATTTTTTTATAATGTGTTTATTCTTTATCTTATCCTAGTGACTAAAATCTTCTCCATGGCTGAACCCCAAATAATATTCCTTTACGTGCTAAGTGGTATCTAGAGAGTGGGATAGGTTTAATGAATACCCTAATCCTAAAGTGTACCCTAAACCTAATCCATACCCTAACCCTAAAGCGTACCCTAACCCTAACCAAAACCCTAACCCGAACACGTATGCTAATCCTAACCCGTACCCTAAACCAATCCCTAACCCTAAAACTAACCCTAACCCTAACCCTAACCCTAACCCATAACCTACACCGTACCCTCACCCGTACCCTAACCCGTACCCTAAGCCGTACTCTAACCCTAACCCTAACCCTAAACCATACGCTACGCCGTACCCTCACCCGTACCCTAACCCGTATCCTAAGCCGTACCCTAACCCTAACCCTAACTCTAAACTATACCCTACGCCGTAACCTCACCCGTACCCTAACCCGTACACTAAGCCGTACCCTAACCCTAACCCTAACCCTAACCCTAACCCTAACCCATACCGTACGCCATAACCTAACACATACCCTAACCCGTATCCTAAGCCGTACCCTAACCCTAACCAATACCCTACGCAGTATCCTCACCCATACCCTAACCCGTACCCTAACCGTAACCCTAACCCTAACCCTAACCCCTACCCGATGCCATACCCTCACCTGTACCCTATCCCATAACCTAAGCCGTACCATAACCCTAACACTAACCCTAACCCTAACCCATAACCTACGCCGTACCCAAACCCGTACCCTAATCCGTATCCTAAGCCGTACCCTAACCCTAACCCTAACCCTAACCCTAACCCATAACCTACGCCGTACCCTCACCCGTACCCTAACACGTACCCTAAGACGTACCGTAACCCTAACCCTAACACTAACCCTAACCCTAACCCACACTCTACGCCGTACCCTAACCCGTACCCTAACACGTATCCTAAGCCGTACCCTAACCCTAACCAATACCCTACGCAGTACCCTCACCCGTACCCTCATCCGCACCCTAAGCCATACCCTAACCCTAACCCTAACCCTAACCCTAACCCCTACCCTACGCCGTACCCTCACCCGTACCCTATCCCATACCCTAAGCCGTACCCTATCCCTAACACTAACCCTAACCCTAACCCTAACCCTAAACTACCCTTGATTGCTTTTGCCTCTATTAGATTTCCTAAGCACTAGTGTTTTAAGGAACAGGTTAAAAAGAAAATCCTAATGTGATTTTTTTATAATGTGTTTATTCTTTATCTTATCCTAGTGACTAAAATCTTCTCCATGGCTGGATCCCTAATAATATTCCTTTACGTGCTACGTGGTATCTAGAGAGTGGGATACGTTTAATAAATACCCTAATCCTAACGTGTACCCTAACCCTAACCCATACCCTAACCCTAACGCGTACCCTAACCCTAACCCAAAACCTAACCCTAACACGTACGCTAATCCTAACCCGTACCCTAAACCAATCCCTAACCCTAAAACTAACCCTAACCCTAACCCTAACCCTAACACTTACCCTACGCCGTACCCTCACCCGTACGCTAACCCGTACCCTAAGACGTAACCTAACCCTAACCCTAACCCATACCCTACACCGTACCCTCACCCATAACCTAACCCGTACCCTAAGCCGTACCCTAACCCTAACCCTAACCTATACACTACGCCGTACCCTCACCCGTACCCTAACCCGTACCCTAAGCCGTACCCTAACTCTAACCCTAACCCTAACCCTAACCCTTACCCATACCCTGCGCCGTACCCTAACCCATACAATAACCTGTATCCTAAGCCTTAACCTAACCCTAACCAATGACCTACACAGTACCCTCACCCGTACCCTAAGCCATACCCTAACCCTAACCCTAACACTAACCCTAACCCTAAACCCTACCCTATGCCGTACCCTCACCCATACCCTATCCCATACCCTAAGCCGTACCCTAACCCTAACACTAACCCTAACCCTAACCCTAACCCTAAACTACCCTTGACTGCTTTTGCCTCCATTAGATTTCCTAAGCACTAGTGTTTTAAGGAACAGGTTAAAAAGAAAATCCTAATGTGATATTTTTTTAATGTGTTTATTCTTTATCTTATCCTAGTGACGAAAATCTTCTCCATGGCTGGACCCTAAATAATATTCCTTTACGTGCTAAGTGGTATCTAGAGAGTGGGATAGGTTTAATAAATACCCTAATCCTAACGTGTACCCTAACCCTAACCCACACCCTAACCCTAATGCGTACCCTAACCCTAACCCAAACCCTAACCCTAACACGTACGCTAATCCAAACCCGTACCCTAAACCAATCCCTAACCCTAAAACTAACCCTAACCCTAACCCTAACCCTAACCCATACGCTACGCCGTACCCTCACCCATACCCTAACCCGTATCCTAAGCCGTACCCTAATCCTAAACCTAACCCTAACCTCTACCCTACGCCGTACCCTCACCCGTACCCTAACCCGTATCCTAAGACGTACCGTAACCCTAACCAATACCCTACGCAGTATCCTTACCCATACCCTCACCCGTACCCTAAGCCGTACCCTAACCCTAACCCTAACCCTAACCCTAACCCATACCCTATGCCATACCCTCACCTGTACCCTATCCCATAACCTAAGCCGTACCCTAACCCTAACCCTAACCCTAACCCTAACCCATAACCTACGCCGTACCCTCACCCGTACCCTAACACGTACCCTAAGACGTACCGTAACCCTAACCCTAACACTAACCCTAACCCTAACCCACACTCTACGCCGTACACTAACCCGTACCCTAACACGTATCCTAAGCCATACCCTAACGCTAACCAATACCCTACGCAGTACCCTCACCCGTACACTCACTCGTACCCTAAGCCATACCTTAACCCTAACCCTAACCCCTACCCTACGCCGTACCCTCACCCGTACCCTATCCCATACCCTAAGCCGTACCCTAACCCTAACACTAACCCTAACCCTAACCCTAACCCTAAACTACCCTTGATTGCTTTTGCCTCTATTAGATTTCCTAAGCACTAGTGTTTTAAGGAACAGGTTAAAAAGAAAATCCTAATGTGATTTTTTTATAATGTGTTTATTCTTTATCTTATCCTAGTGACGAAAATCTTCTCCATGGCTGGACCCTAAATAATATTCCTTTACGTGCTAAGTGGTATCTAGAGAGTGGGATAGCTTTAATAAATACCCTAATCCTAACGTGTACCCTAACCCTAGCCCACACCCTAACCCTAACGCGTACCCTAACCCTAACCCAAACCCTAACCTTAACACGTACGCTAATCCTAACACGTACCCTAAACCAATCCCTAACCCTAAAACTAACCCTAACCCTAACCCTAACCCTAACCCTTACCCTACGCCGTACCCTCACCCATACGCTAACCCGTACCCTAAGACGTAACCTAACCCTAACCCTAACCCATACCCTACACCGTACCCTCACCCATAACCTAACCCGTACCCTAAGCCGTACCCTAACCCTAACCCTAACCTATACACTACGCCGTACCCTCACCCGTACCCTAACCCGTACCCTAAGCCGTACCCTAACCCTAACCCTAACCCTAACCCTAACCCTTACCCATACCCTGCGCCGTACCCTAACCCATACAATAACCTGTATCCTAAGCCTTAACCTAACCCTAACCAATGACCTACACAGTACCCTCACCCGTACCCTAAGCCATACCCTAACCCTAACCCTAACACTAACCCTAACCCTAAACCCTACCCTATGCCATACCCTCACCCATACCCTATCCCATACCCTAAGCCGTACCCTAACCCTAACACTAACCCTAACCCTAACCCTAACCCTAAACTACCCTTGACTGCTTTTGCCTCCATTAGATTTCCTAAGCACTAGTGTTTTAAGGAACAGGTTAAAAAGAAAATCCTAATGTGATATTTTTTTAATGTGTTTATTCTTTATCTTATCCTAGTGACGAAAATCTTCTCCATGGCTGGACTCTAAATAATATTCCTTTACGTGCTAAGTGGTATCTAGAGAGTGGGATAGGTTTAATAAATACCCTAATCCTAACGTGTACCCTAACCCTAACCCACACGCTAACCCTAATGCGTACCCTAACCCTAACACGTACGCTAATCCAAAACCGTACCCTAAACCAATCCCTAACCCTAAAACTAACCCTAACCCTAACCCTAACCCTAACCCATACGCTACGCCGTACCCTCACCCATACCCTAAGCCGTATCCTAAGCCGTACCCTAATCCTAAACCTAACCCTAACCTCTACCCTACGCCGTACCCTCACCCGTACCCTAACCCGTACCCAAAGCCTTACCCTAACCTTAACCCTAACCCTCACCCATACCCAACGCCGTAACCTAACCCATATCCTAACCCGTATCCTAAGCCGTACCCTAACCCTAACCAATAACCTACGCAGTACCCTCACCAGTACCCTCACCCGTATCCTAAGCCCTACCCTAACCCTAACCCTAACCCTAACCCTAAACTACCCTTTACTGCTTTTGCCTCCATTAGATTTCCTAAACACTAGTGTTTTAAGGAACAGGTTAAAAAGAAAACCTTATGTGATTTTTTTATAATGTGTTTATTCTTTATCTTATCCTAGTGACTAAAATCTTCTCCATGGCTGAACCCCAAATAATATTCCTTTACGTGCTAAGTGGTATCTAGAGAGTGGGATAGGTTTAATAAATACCCTAATCCTAAAGTGTACCCTAAACCTAACCCATACCCTAACCCTAAAGCGTACCCTAACCCTAACCAAAACCCTAACCCGAACACGTATGCTAATCCTAACCCGTACCCTAAACCAATCCCTAACCCTAAAACTAATCCTAACCCTAACCCTAACCCTAACCCATAACCTACGCCGTACCCTCACCCGTACCCTAACCCGTACCCTAAGCCGTACTCTAACCCTAACCCTAACCCTAAGCCATACGCTACGCCGTACCCTCACCCGTACCCTAACCCGTATCCTAAGCCGTACCCTAACCCTAACCCTAACCCTAAACTATACCCTACGCCATAACCTCACCCGTACCCTAACCCGTACCCTAAGCCGTACCCTAACCCTAACCCTAACCCTAACCCTAACCCTAACCCTAACCCATACCGTACGCCATACCCTAACACGTACCCTAACCCGTATCCTAAGCCGTACCCTAACCCTAACCAATACCCTATGCAGTATCCTCACCCATACCCTCACCTGTACCCTAAGCCGTACCCTAACCCTAACCCTAACCCTAACCCTAACCCTAAACCCTACCCTATGCCATACCCTCACCTGTACCCTATCCCATAACCTAAGCCGTACCATAACCCTAACACTAACCCTAACCCTAACCCATAACCTACGCCGTACCCTCACCCGTACCCTAACCCGTATCCTAAGACGTACCGTAACCCTAACCAATACCCTACGCAGTATCCTCACCCATACCCTCACCCGTACCCTAAGCCGTACCCTAACCCTAACCCTAACCCTAACCCTAACCCATACCCTATGCCATACCCTCACCTGTACCCTATCCCATAACCTAATCCGTACCCTAACCCTAACCCTAACCCTAACCCTAACCCATAACCTACGCCGTACCCTCACCCGTACCCTAACACGTACCCTAAGACGTACCGTAACCCTAACCCTAACACTAACCCTAACCCTAACCCACACTCTACGCCGTACCCTAACCCGTACCCTAACACGTATCCTAAGCCATACCCTAACCCTAACCAATACCCTACGCAGTACCCTCACCCGTACACTCACTCGTACCCTAAGCCATACCCTAACCCTAACCCCTACCCTACGCCGTACCCTCACCCGTACCCTATCCCATACCCTAAGCCGTACCCTAAACCTAACACTAACCCTAACCCTAACCCTAACCCTAAACTACCCTTGATTGCTTTTGCCTCTATTAGATTTCCTAAGCACTAGTGTTTTAAGGAACAGGTTAAAAAGAAAATCCTAATGTGATTTTTTTATAATGTGTTTATTCTTTATCTTATCCTAGTGACTAAAATCTTCTCCATGGCTGGATCCCTACTAATATTCCTTTACGTGCTAAGTGGTATCTAGAGAGTGGGATAGGTTTAATAAATACCCTAATCCTAACGTGTACCCTAAACCTAACCTATACCCTAACCCTAACGCGTACCCTAACCCTAACCCAAAACCTAATCCTAACACGTACGCTAATCCTAACCCGTACCCTAAACCAATCCCTAACCCTAAAACTAACCCTAACCCTAACCCTAACCCTAACACTTACCCTACGCCGTACCCTCACCCGTACGCTAACCCGTACCCTAAGACGTAACCTAACCCTAACCCTAACCCATACCCTACACCGTACCCTCACCCATAACCTAACCCGTACCCTAAGCCGTACCCTAACCCTAACCCTAACCTATACACTACGCCGTACCCTCACCCGTACCCTAACCCGTACCCTAAGCCGTACCCTAACTCTAACCCTAACCCTAACCCTAACCCTTACCCATACCCTGCGCCGTACCCTAACCCATACAATAACCTGTATCCTAAGCCTTAACCTAACCCTAACCAATGACCTACACAGTACCCTCACCCGTACCCTAAGCCATACCCTAACCCTAACCCTAACACTAACCCTAACCCTAAACCCTACCCTATGCCGTACCCTCACCCATACCCTATCCCATACCCTAAGCCGTACCCTAACCCTAACACTAACCCTAACCCTAACCCTAACCCTAAACTACCCTTGACTGCTTTTGCCTCCATTAGATTTCCTAAGCACTAGTGTTTTAAGGAACAGGTTAAAAAGAAAATCCTAATGTGATTTTTTTATAATGTGTTTATTCTTTATCTTATCCTAGTGACTAAAATCTTCTCCATGGCTGGATCCCTACTAATATTCCTTTACGTGCTAAGTGGTATCTAGAGAGTGGGATAGGTTTAATAAATACCCTAATCCTAACGTGTACCCTAAACCTAACCTATACCCTAACCCTAACGCGTACCCTAACCCTAACCCAAAACCTAATCCTAACACGTACGCTAATCCTAACCCGTACCCTAAACCAATCCCTAACCCTAAAACTAACCCTAACCCTAACCCTAACCCTAACCCATACGCTACGCCGTACCCTCACCCGTACCCTAACACGTATCCTAAGCCGTACCCTAACCCTAACCCTAACCCTAACCCTAACCCTAACCCATACCCTACGCCATACCCTAACCCGTACCCTAACCCGTATCCTAAGCCGTATCCTAACCCTAACCAATACCCTACGCAGTACCCTCACCCGTACCCTCACCCGTACCCTAAGCCGTACCCTAACCCCAACCCTAACCCTAACTCTAACCCTAACCCCTACCCTACGCCGTACCTTCACCCGTACCCTATCACATACGCTAAGCCGTACCCTAACCCTAACACTAACACTAACCCTAACCCCAATCCTAACCCTCACCCATACCCTACGCCGTACCCTCACCCATAACCTAACCCGTACCCTAAGCCGTACCCTAACCCTAACCCTAACCTATACACTATGCCGTACCCTCACCCGTACCCTAACCCGTACCCTAAGCTGTACCCTAACTCTAACCCTAACACTAACCCTTACCCATACCCTGCGCCGTACCCTAACCCATACAATAACCTGTATCCTAAGCCTTAACCTAACCCTAACCAATGACCTACACAGTACCCTCACCCGTACCCTAAGCCATACCCTAACCCTAACCCTAACACTAACCCTAACCCTAAACCCTACCCTATGCCGTACCCTCACCCGTACCCTCACCCGTACCCTAAGCCGTACCCTAACCCTAACACTAACCCTAACTCTAACCCTAACCCCTACCCTACGCCGTACCTTCACCCGTACCCTATCCCATACGCTAAGCCGTACCCTAACCCTAACACTAACACTAACCCTAACCCCAATCCTAACCCTCACCCATACCCTACACCGTACCCTCACCCGTACCCTAACCCGTACCCTAAGCCGTACTCTAACCCTAACCCTAACCCTAAACCATACGCTACGCCGTACCCTCACCCGTACCCTAACCCGTATCCTAAGCCGTACCCTAACCCTAACCCTAACTCTAAACTATACCCTACGCCGTAACCTCACCCGTACCCTAACCCGTACACTAAGCCGTACCTTAACCCTAACCCTAACCCTAACCCTAACCCTAACCCATACCGTATGCCATAACTTAACACGTACCCTAACCCGTATCCTAAGCCGTACCCTAACCCTAACCAATACCCTACGCAGTATCCTCACCCATACCCTAACCCGTACCCTAAGCCGTACCCTAACCCTAACCGTAACCGTAACCCTAACCCTAACCCCTACCCGATGCCATACCCTCACCTGTACCCTATCCCATAACCTAAGCCGTACCATAACCCTAACACTAACCCTAACCCTAACCCATAACCTACGCCGTACCCAAACCCGTACCCTAATCCGTATCCTAAGCCGTACCCTAACCCTAACCCTAACCCTAACCCTAACCCATAACCTACGCCGTACCCTCACCCGTACCCTAACACGTACCCTAAGACGTACCGTAACCCTAACCCTAACACTAACCCTAACCCTAACCCACACTCTACGCCGTACCCTAACCCGTACCCTAACACGTATCCTAAGCCGTACCCTAACCCTAACCAATACCCTACGCAGTACCCTCACCCATACCCTCATCCGCACCCTAAGCCATACCCTAACCCTAACCCTAACCCTAACCCTAACCCCTACCCTACGCCGTACCCTCACCCGTACCCTATCCCATACCCTAAGCCGTACCCTAACCCTAACACTAACCCTAACCCTAACCCTAACCCTAAACTACCCTTGATTGCTTTTGCCTCCATTAGATTTCCTAAGCACGAGTGTTTTAAGGAACAGGTTAAAAAGAAAATCCTAATGTGATTTTTTTATAATGTGTTTTTTCTTTATCTTATCCTAGTGACTAAAATCTTCTCCATGGCTGGATCCCTAATAATATTCCTTTACGTGCTACGTGGTATCTAGAGAGTGGGATAGGTTTAATAAATACCCTAATCCTAACGTGTACCCTAACCCTAACCCATACCCTAAACCTAACGCGTACCCTAACCCTAACCCAAAACCTAACCCTAACACGTACGCTAATCCTAACCCGTACCCTAAACCAATCCCTAACCCTAAAACTAACCCTAACCCTAACCCTAACCCTAACACTTACCCTACGCCGTACCCTCACCCGTACGCTAACCCGTACCCTAAGACGTAACCTAACCCTAACCCTAACCCATACCCTACACCGTACCCTCACCCATAACCTAACCCGTACCCTAAGCCGTACCCTAACCCTAACCCTAACCTATACACTACGCCGTACCCTCACCCGTACCCTAACCCGTAACCTAAGCCGTACCCTAACTCTAACCCTAACCCTAACCCTAACCCTTACCCATACCCTGCGCCGTACCCTAACCCATACAATAACCTGTATCCTAAGCCTTAACCTAACCCTAACCAATGACCTACACAGTACCCTCACCCGTACCCTAAGCCATACCCTAACCCTAACCCTAACACTAACCCTAACCCTAAACCCTACCCTATGCCGTACCCTCACCCATACCCTATCCCATACCCTAAGCCGTACCCTAACCCTAACACTAACCCTAACCCTAACCCTAACCCTAAACTACCCTTGACTGCTTTTGCCTCCATTAGATTTCCTAAGCACTAGTGTTTTAAGGAACAGGTTAAAAAGAAAATCCTAATGTGATATTTTTTTAATGTGTTTATTCTTTATCTTATCCTAGTGACGAAAATCTTCTCCATGGCTGGACCCTAAATAATATTCCTTTACGTGCTAAGTGGTATCTAGAGAGTGGGATAGGTTTAATAAATACCCTAATCCTAACGTGTACCCTAACCCTAACCCACACCCTAACCCTAATGCGTACCCTAACCCTAACCCAAACCCTAACCCTAACACGTACGCTAATCCAAACCCGTACCCTAAACCAATCCCTAACCCTAAAACTAACCCTAACCCTAACCCTAACCCTAACCCATACGCTACGCCGTACCCTCACCCATACCCTAACCCGTATCCTAAGCCGTACCCTAATCCTAAACCTAACCCTAACCTCTACCCTACGCCGTACCCTCACCCGTACCCTAACCCGTATCCTAAGACGTACCGTAACCCTAACCAATACCCTACGCAGTATCCTTACCCATACCCTCACCCGTACCCTAAGCCGTACCCTAACCCTAACCCTAACCCTAACCCTAACCCATACCCTATGCCATACCCTCACCTGTACCCTATCCCATAACCTAAGCCGTACCCTAACCCTAACCCTAACCCTAACCCTAACCCATAACCTACGCCGTACCCTCACCCGTACCCTAACACGTACCCTAAGACGTACCGTAACCCTAACCCTAACACTAACCCTAACCCTAACCCACACTCTACGCCGTACACTAACCCGTACCCTAACACGTATCCTAAGCCATACCCTAACCCTAACCAATACCCTACGCAGTACCCTCACCCGTACACTCACTCGTACCCTAAGCCATACCCTAACCCTAACCCTAACCCCTACCCTACGCCGTACCCTCACCCGTACCCTATCCCATACCCTAAGCCGTACCCTAACCCTAACACTAACCCTAACCCTAACCCTAACCCTAAACTACCCTTGATTGCTTTTGCCTCTATTAGATTTCCTAAGCACTAGTGTTTTAAGGAACAGGTTAAAAAGAAAATCCTAATGTGATTTTTTTATAATGTGTTTATTCTTTATCTTATCCTAGTGACGAAAATCTTCTCCATGGCTGGACCCTAAATAATATTCCTTTACGTGCTAAGTGGTATCTAGAGAGTGGGATAGCTTTAATAAATACCCTAATCCTAACGTGTACCCTAACCCTAGCCCACACCCTAACCCTAACGCGTACCCTAACCCTAACCCAAACCCTAACCTTAACACGTACGCTAATCCTAACACGTACCCTAAACCAATCCCTAACCCTAAAACTAACCCTAACCCTAACCCTAACCCTAACCCTTACCCTACGCCGTACCCTCACCCGTACGTTAACCCGTACCCTAAGACGTAACCTAACCCTAACCCTAACCCATACCCTACACCGTACCCTCACCCATAACCTAACCCGTACCCTAAGCCGTACCCTAACCCTAACCCTAACCTATACACTACGCCGTACCCTCACCCGTACCCTAACCCGTACCCTAAGCCGTACCCTAACACTAACCCTAACCCTAACCCTAACCCTTACCCATACCCTGCGCCGTACCCTAACCCATACAATAACCTGTATCCTAAGCCTTAACCTAACCCTAACCAATGACCTACACAGTACCCTCACCCGTACCCTAAGCCATACCCTAACCCTAACCCTAACACTAACCCTAACCCTAAACCCTACCCTATGCCATACCCTCACCCATACCCTATCCCATACCCTAAGCCGTACCCTAACCCTAACACTAACCCTAACCCTAACCCTAACCCTAAACTACCCTTGACTGCTTTTGCCTCCATTAGATTTCCTAAGCACTAGTGTTTTAAGGAACAGGTTAAAAAGAAAATCCTAATGTGATATTTTTTTAATGTGTTTATTCTTTATCTTATCCTAGTGACGAAAATCTTCTCCATGGCTGGACCCTAAATAATATTCCTTTACGTGCTAAGTGGTATCTAGAGAGTGGGATAGGTTTAATAAATACCCTAATCCTAACGTGTACCCTAACCCTAACCCACACGCTAACCCTAATGCGTACCCTAAACCTAACACGTACGCTAATCCAAACCCGTACCCTAAACCAATCCCTAACCCTAAAACTAACCCTAACCCTAACCCTAACCCTAACCCATACGCTACGCCGTACCCTCACCCATACCCTAACCCGTATCCTAAGCCGTACCCTAATCCTAAACCTAACCCTAACCTCTACCCTACGCCGTACCCTCACCCGTACCCTAACCCGTACCCAAAGCCTTACCCTAACCTTAACCCTAACCCTCACCCATACCCAACGCCGTAACCTAACCCATATCCTAACCCGTATCCTAAGCCGTACCCTAACCCTAACCAATAACCTACGCAGTACCCTCACCAGTACCCTCACCCGTATCCTAAGCCCTACCCTAACCCTAACCCTAACCCTAACCCTAAACTACCCTTTACTGCTTTTGCCTCCATTAGATTTCCTAAACACTAGTGTTTTAAGGAACAGGTTAAAAAGAAAACCTTATGTGATTTTTTTATAATGTGTTTATTCTTTATCTTATCCTAGTGACTAAAATCTTCTCCATGGCTGAACCCCAAATAATATTCCTTTACGTGCTAAGTGGTATCTAGAGAGTGGGATAGGTTTAATAAATACCCTAATCCTAAAGTGTACCCTAAACCTAACCCATACCCTAACCCTAAAGCGTACCCTAACCCTAACCAAAACCCTAACCCGAACACGTATGCTAATCCTAACCCGTACCCTAAACCAATCCCTAACCCTAAAACTAATCCTAACCCTAACCCTAACCCTAACCCATAACCTACGCCGTACCCTCACCCGTACCCTAACCCGTACCCTAAGCCGTACTCTAACCCTAACCCTAACCCTAAGCCATACGCTACGCCGTACCCTCACCCGTACCCTAACCCGTATCCTAAGCCGTACCCTAACCCTAACCCTAACCCTAAACTATACCCTACGCCATAACCTCACCCGTACCCTAACCCGTACCCTAAGCCGTACCCTAACCCTAACCCTAACCCTAACCCTAACCCTAACCCTAACCCTAACCCATACCGTACGCCATACCCTAAAACGTACCCTAACCCGTATCCTAAGCCGTACCCTAACCCTAACCAATACCCTATGCAGTATCCTCACCCATACCCTCACCCGTACCCTAAGCCGTACCCTAACCCTAACCCTAACCCTAACCCTAACCCTAAACCCTACCCTATGCCATACCCTCACCTGTACCCTATCCCATAACCTAAGCCGTACCATAACCCTAACACTAACCCTAACCCTAACCCATAACCTACGCCGTACCCTCACCCGTACCCTAACCCGTATCCTAAGACGTACCGTAACCCTAACCAATACCCTACGCAGTATCCTCACCCATACCCTCACCCGTACCCTAAGCCGTACCCTAACCCTAACCCTAACCCTAACCCTAACCCATACCCTATGCCATACCCTCACCTGTACCCTATCCCATAACCTAATCCGTACCCTAACCCTAACCCTAACCCTAACCCTAACCCATAACCTACGCCGTACCCTCACCCGTACCCTAACACGTACCCTAAGACGTACCGTAACCCTAACCCTGACACTAACCCTAACCCTAACCCACACTCTACGCCGTACCCTAACCCGTACCCTAACACGTATCCTAAGCCATACCCTAACCCTAACCAATACCCTACGCAGTACCCTCACCCGTACACTCACTCGTACCCTAAGCCATACCCTAACCCTAACCCTAACTCTAACCCTAACCCCTACCTTACGCCGTACCTTCACCCGTACCCTATCCCATACGCTAAGCCGTACCCTAACCCTAACACTAACACTAACCCTAACCCCAATCCTAACCCTCACCCATACCCTACGCCGTACCCTCACCCATAACCTAACCCGTACCCTAAGCCGTACCCTAACCCTAACCCTAACCTATACACTATGCCATACCCTCACCCGTACCCTAACCCGTACCCTAAGCCGTACCCTAACTCTAAGCCTAACCCTAACCCTTACCCATACCCTGCGCCGTACCCTAACCCATACAATAACCTGTATCCTAAGCCTTAACCTAACCCTAACCAATGACCTACACAGTACCCTCACCCGTACCCTAAGCCATACCCTAACCCTAACCCTAACACTAACCCTAACCCTAAACCCTACCCTATGCCGTACCCTCACCCATACCCTATCCCATACCCTAAGCCGTACCCTAACCCTAACACTAACCCTAACCCTAACCCTAACCCGAAACTACCCTTGACTGCTTTTGCCTCCATTAGATTTCCTAAGCACGAGTGTTTTAAGGAACAGGTTAAAAAGAAAATCCTAATGTGATTTTTTTATAATGTGTTTATTCTTTATCTTATCCTAGTGACGAAAATCTTCTCCATGGCTGGACCCTAAATAATATTCCTTTACGTGCTAAGTGGTATCTAGAGAGTGGGATAGGTTTAATAAATACCCTAATCCTAACGTGTACCCTAACCCTAACCAATACCCTAACCCTAATGCGTACCCTAACCCTAACCCAAACCCTAACCCTAACACGTACGCTAATCCTAACCTGTACCCTAACCCTAACCCATACCCTAACCCTAATGCGTACCCTAACCCTAACCCAAACCCTAACCCTAACACGTACGCTAATCCTAACCTGTACCCTAAACCAAGCCCTAACCCTAAAACTAACCCTAACCCTAACCCTAACCCATACGCTACGCCGTACCCTCACCCATACCCTAACCCGTATCCTAAGCCGTACCCTAACCCTAAAACTAACCCTAACCTCTACCCTATGCCGTACCCTCACCCGTACCCTAACTCATACCCAAAGCCTTACCCTAACCCTAACCCTAACCCTCACCCATACCCAACGCCGTAACCTAACCCATATCCTAACCCGTATCCTAAGCCGTACCCTAACCCTAACCAATAACCTACGCAGTACCCTCACCAGTACCCTCACTCGTATCCTAAGCCCTACCCTAACCCTAACCCTAACCCTAACCCTAAACTACCCTTTACTGCTTTTGCCTCCATTAGATTTCCTAAACACTAGTGTTTAAAGGAACAGGTTAAAAAGAAAACCTTATGTGATTTTTTTATAATGTGTTTATTCTTTATCTTATCCTAGTGACTAAAATCTTCTCCATGGCTGGATCCCTAATAATATTCCTTTACGTGCTAAGTGGTATCTAAAGAGTGGGATAGGTTTAATAAATACCCTAATCCTAACGTGTACCCTAACCCTAACCCATACCCTAACCCTAACGCGTACCCTAACCCTAACCCAAAACCTAACCCTAACACGTACGCTAATCCTAACCTGTACCCTAAACCAATCCCTAACCCTAAAACTAACCCTAACCCTTACCCTACGCCGTACCCGCACCCGTACCCTAACCCGTACCCTAAGACGTACCCTAACCCTAACCCTAACCCGTACGCTACGCCGTACCCTCACCCGTACCCTAACCCGTATCCTAAGCCGTACCCTAACCCTAACCCTAACGCTAACCCTAACCCATACCCTACGCCATACCCTAACCCGTACACTAACCCGTATCCTAAGCCGTATCCTAACCCTAACCAATACCCTACGCAGTACCCTCACCCGTACCCTCACCCGTACCCTAAGCCGTACCCTAACCCCAACCCTAACCCTAACTCTAACCCTTACCCTTACCCTACGCCGTACCCTCACAAGTACCCTATCCCATACGCTAAGCCGTACCCTAACCCTAACACTAACACTAACCCTAACCCTAACCCTAACCCTAACCCATACCCTACGCCGTACCCTCACCCGTAACCTAACCCGTACCCTAAGCCGTACCCTAACCCTAACCCTAACCTATACACTACGCCGTACCCTCACCCGTACCCTAACCCGTACCCTAAGCCGTACCCTAACTCTAACCCTAACCCTAACCCTTACCCATACCCTGCGCCGTACCCTAACCCATACAATAACCTGTATCCTAAGCCTTAACCTAACCCTAACCAATGACCTACACAGTACCCTCACCCGTACCCTAAGCCATACCCTAACCCTAACCCTAACACTAACCCTAACCCTAAACCCTACCCTATGCCGTACCCTCACCCATACCCTATCCCATACCCTAAGCCGTACCCTAACCCTAACACTAACCCTAACCCTAACCCTAACCCTAAACTACCCTTGACTGCTTTTGCCTCCATTAGATTTCCTAAGCACTAGTGTTTTAAGGAACAGGTTAAAAAGAAAATCCTAATGTGATTTTTTTATAATGTGTTTATTCTTTATCTTATCCTAGTGACGAAAATCTTCTCCATGGCTGGACCCTAAATAATATTCCTTTACGTGCTAAGTGGTATCTAGAGAGTGGGATAGGTTTAATAAATACCCTAATCCTAACGTGTACCCTAACCCTAACCCACACCCTAACCCTAATGCGTACCCTAACCCTAACCCAAACCCTAACCCTAACACGTACGCTAATCCTAACCCGTACCCTAAACCAATCCCTAACCCTAAAACTAACCCTAACCCTAACCCTAACCCATACGCTACGCCGTACCCTCACCCATACCCTAACCCGTATCCTAAGCCGTACCCTAACCCTAAACCTAACCCTAACCTCTACCCTACGCCGTACCCTCACCCGTACCCTAACCCATACCCAAAACCTTACCCTAACCCTAACCCTAACCCTCACCCATACCCAACGCCGTAACCTAACCCATATCCTAACCCGTATCCTAAGCCGTACCCTAAACCTAACCAATAACCTACACAGTACCCTCACCAGTACCCTCACCCGTATCCTAAGCCCTACCCTAACCCTAACCCTAACCCTAACCCTAAACTACCCTTTACTGCTTTTGCATCCATTAGATTTCCTAAACACTAGTGTTTTAAGGAACAGGTTAAAAAGAAAACCTTATGTGATTTTTTTATAATGTGTTTATTCTTTATCTTATCCTAGTGACTAAAATCTTCTCCATGGCTGAACCCCAAATAATATTCCTTTACGTGCTAAGTGGTATCTAGAGAGTGGGATAGGTTTAATAAATACCCTAATCCTAAAGTGTACCCTAAACCTAACCCATACCCTAACCCTAACGCGTACCCTAACCCTAACCAAAACCCTAACCCGAACAAGTATGCTAATCCTAACCCGTACCCTAAACCAATCCCTAACCCTAAAACTAACCCTAACCCTAACCCTAACCCTAACCCATAACCTACGCCGTACCCTCACACCGTACCCTAAACCGTACCCTAAGCCGTACCCTAACCCTAACCCTAACCCTAACCCATACGCTACGCCGTACCCGCAACCGTACCCTAAGCCGTACCCTAACCCTAACCCTAACCCTAACCCTAACCTTAACCCTAACCCATACCCTACGCCGTAACCTAACCCGTACCCTAACCCGTATTCTAAGCCGTACCCTAACCATAACCAATACCCTACCCAGTACCCTCACCCGTACCCTCACCCGTACCCTAAGCCATACCCTAACCCTAACCCTAACCCTAAACCATACGCTACGCCGTACCCTCACCCGTACCCTAAGCCGTATCCTAAGCCGTACCCTAACCCTAACCCTAACCCTAAACTATACCCTACGCCGTAACCTCACCCGTACCCTAACCCGTACCCTAAGCCGTACCCTAACCCTAACCCTAACCCTAACCCTAACCCATACCGTACGCCATACCCTAACACGTACCCTAACCCGTATCCTAAGCCGTACTCTAACCCTAACCAATACCCTATGCAGTATCCTCACCCATACCCTCACCCGTACCCTAAGCCGTACCCTAACCCTAACCCTAACCCATACCCTATGCCATACCCTCACCTGTACCCTATCCCATAACCTAACCCTAACCATATCCCTAACACTAACCCTAACCCTAACCCATAACCTACGCCGTGCCCTCACCCGTACCCTAACCCGTATCCTAAGACGTACCGTAACCCTAACCAATACCCTACGCCGTATCCTCACCCATACCCTCACCCGTACCCTAAGCCGTACCCTAACCCTAACCCTAACCCTAACCCTAACCCTAACCTCTACCCTATGCCATACCCTCACCTGTACCCTATCCCATAACCTAAGCCGTACCATAACCCTAACACTAAACCTAACCCTAACCCATAACCTACGCCGTACCCTCACCCGTACCCTAACCCGTATCCTAAGCCGTACCCTAACCCTAAACCTAACCCTAACCCTAACCCATAACCTACGCCGTACCCTCACCCGTACCCTAACACGTACCCTAAGACGTACCGTAACCCTAACCCTAACACTAACCCTAACCCTAACCCACACTCTACGCCGTACCCTAACCCGTACCCTAACACGTATCCTAAGCCGTACCCTAACCCTAACCAATACCCTACGCAGTACCCTCACCCGTACCCTCACCCGTACCCTAAGCCATACCCTAACCCTAACCCTAACCCTAACCCCTACCCTACGCCGTACCCTCACCCGTACCCTATCCCATACCCTAAGCCGTACCCTAACCCTAACACTAACCCTAACCCTAACCCTAACCCTAAACTACCCTTGATTGCTTATGCCTCTATTAGATTTCCTAAGCACTAGTGTTTTAAGGAACAGGTTAAAAAGAAAATCCTAATGTGATTTTTTTATAATGTGTTTATTCTTTATCTTATCCTAGTGACTAAAATCTTCTCCATGGCTGGATCCCTAATAATATTCCTTTACGTGCTAAGTGGTATCTAGAGAGTGGGATAGGTTTAATAAATACCCTAATCCTAACGTGTACCCTAACCCTAACCCATACCCTAACCCTAACGCGTACCCTAACCCTAACCCAAAACCTAACCCTAATACGTACGCTAATCCTAACCTGTACCCTAAACCAATCCCTAACCCTAAAACTAACCCTAACCCTTACCCTACGCCGTACCCGCACCCGTACCCTAACCCGTACCCTAAGACGTACCCTAACCCTAACCCTAACCCATACGCTACGCCGTACCCTCACCCGTACCCTAACCCGTATCCTAAGCCGTACCCTAACCCTAACCCTAACCCTAACCCTAACCCTAACCCTAACCCATACCCTACGCCATACCCTAACCCGTACACTAACCCGTATCCTAAGCCTTATCCTAACCCTAACCTATACCCTACGCAGTACCCTCACCCGTACCCTCACCCGTACCCTAAGCCGTACCCTAACCCCAACCCTAACCCTAACTCTAACCCTAACCCCTACCCTACGCCGTACCCTCACCCGTACCCTATCCCATACGCTAAGCCGTACCCTAACCCTAACACTAACACTAACCCTAACCCTAACCCTAACCCTAACCCTAACCCATACCCTATGCCGTACCCTCACCCGTAACCTAACCCGTACCCTAAGCCGTACCCTAACCCTAACCCTAACCTATACACTACGCCGTACCCTCACCCGTACCCTAACCCGTATCCTAAGCCGTACCCTAACCCTAACCCTAACGCTAACCCTAACCCATACCCTACCCCATACCCTAACCCGTACACTAACCCGTATCCTAAGCCGTATCCTAACCCTAACCAATACCCTACGCAGTACCCTCACCCGTACCCTCACCCGTACCCTAAGCCGTACCCTAACCCCAACCCTAACCCTAACTCTAACCCTTACCCCTACCCTACGCCGTACCCTCACAAGTACCCTATCCCATACGCTAAGCCGTACCCTAACCCTAACACTAACACTAACCCTAACCCTAACCCTAACCCTAACCCATACCCTACGCCGTACCCTCACCCGTAACCTAACCCGTACCCTAAGCCGTACCCTAACCCTAACCCTAACCTATACACTACGCCGTACCCTCACCCGTACCCTAACCCGTACCCTAAGCCGTACCCTAACTCTAACCCTAACCCTAACCCTTACCCATACCCTGCGCCGTACCCTAACCCATACAATAACCTGTATCCTAAGCCTTAACCTAACCCTAACCAATGATCTACACAGTACCCTCACAGGTACCCTAAGCCATACCCTAACCCTAACCCTAACACTAACCCTAACCCTAAACCCTACCCTATGCCGTACCCTCACCCATACCCTATCCCATACCGTAAGCCGTACCCTAACCCTAACACTAACCCTAACCCTAACCCTAACCCTAAACTACCCTTGACTGCTTTTGCCTCCATTAGATTTCCTAAGCACTAGTGTTTTAAGGAACAGGTTAAAAAGAAAATCCTAATGTGATTTTTTTATAATGTGTTTATTCTTTATCTTATCCTAGTGACGAAAATCTTCTCCATGGCTGGACCCTAAATAATATTCCTTTACGTGCTAAGTGGTATCTAGAGAGTGGGATAGGTTTAATAAATACCCTAATCCTAACGTGTACCCTAACCCTAACCCACACCCTAACCCTAATGCGTACCCTAACCCTAACCCAAACCCTAACCCTAACACGTACGCTAATCCTAACCCGTACCCTAAACCAATCCCTAACCCTAAAACTAACCCTAACCCTAACCCTAACCCTAACCCATACGCTACGCCGTACCCTCACCCATACCCTAACCCGTATCCTAAGCCGTACCCTAACCCTAAACCTAACCCTAACCTCTACCCTACGCCGTACCCTCACCCGTACCCTAACCCATACCCAAAACCTTACCCTAACCCTAACCCTAACCCTCACCCATACCCAACGCCGTAACCTAACCCATATCCTAACCCGTATCCTAAGCCGTACCCTAACCCTAACCAATAACCTACGCAGTACCCTCACCAGTACCCTCACCCGTATCCTAAGCCCTACCCTAACCCTAACCCTAACCCTAACCCTAAACTACCCTTTACTGCTTTTGCATCCATTAGATTTCCTAAACACTAGTGTTTTAAGGAACAGGTTAAAAAGAAAACCTTATGTGATTTTTTTATAATGTGTTTATTCTTTATCTTATCCTAGTGACTAAAATCTTCTCCATGGCTGAACCCCAAATAATATTCCTTTACGTGCTAAGTGGTATCTAGAGAGTGGGATAGGTTTAATAAATACCCTAATCCTAAAGTGTACCCTAAACCTAACCCATACCCTAACCCTAACGCGTACCCTAACCCTAACCAAAACCCTAACCCGAACAAGTATGCTAATCCTAACCCGTACCCTAAACCAATCCCTAACCCTAAAACTAACCCTAACCCTAACCCTAACCCTAACCCATAACCTACGCCGTACCCTCACCCGTACCCTAAACCGTACCCTAAGCCGTACCCTAACCCTAACCCTAACCCTAACCCATACGCTACGCCGTACCCGCACCCGTACCCTAAGCCGTACCCTAACCCTAACCCTAACCCTAACACTAACCCTAACCTTAACCCTAACCCATACCCTACGCCGTAACCTAACCCGTACCCTAACCCGTATTCTAAGCCGTACCCTAACCATAACCAATACCCTACCCAGTACCCTCACCCGTACCCTCACCCGTACCCTAAGCCATACCCTAACCCTAACCCTAACCTTAACCATACGCTACGCCGTACCCTCACCCGTACCCTAACCCGTATCCTAAGCCGTACCCTAACCCTAACCCTAACCCTAAACTATACCCTACGCCGTAACCTCACCCGTACCCTAACCCGTACCCTAAGCCGTACCCTAACCCTAACCCTAACCCTAACCCTAACCCATACCGTACGCCATACCCTAACACGTACCCTAACCCGTATCCTAAGCCGTACTCTAACCCTAACCAATACCCTATGCAGTATCCTCACCCATACCCTCACCCGTACCCTAAGCCGTACCCTAACCCTAACCCTAACCCATACCCTATGCCATACCCTCACCTGTACCCTATCCCATAACCTAACCCTAACCATATCCCTAACACTAACCCTAACCCTAACCCATAACCTACGCCGTGCCCTCACCCGTACCCTAACCCGTATCCTAAGACGTACCGTAACCCTAACCAATACCCTACGCAGTATCCTCACCCATACCCTCACCCGTACCCTAAGCCGTACCCTAACCCTAACCCTAACCCTAACCCTAACCCTAACCTCTACCCTATGCCATACCCTCACCTGTACCCTATCCCATAACCTAAGCCGTACCATAACCCTAACACTAACCCTAACCCTAACCCATAACCTACGCCGTACCCTCACCCGTACCCTAACCCGTATCCTAAGCCGTACCCTAACCCTAAACCTAACCCTAACCCTAACCCATAACCTACGCCGTACCCTCACCCGTACCCTAACACGTACCCTAAGACGTACCGTAACCCTAACCCTAACACTAACCCTAACCCTAACCCACACTCTACGCTGTACCCTAACCCGTACCCTAACACGTATCCTAAGCCGTACCCTAACCCTAACCAATACCCTACGCAGTACCCTCACCCGTACCCTCACCCGTACCCTAAGCCATACCCTAACCCTAACCCTAACCCTAACCCCTACCCTACGCCGTACCCTCACCCGTACCCTATCCCATACCCTAAGCCGTACCCTAACCCTAACACTAACCCTAACCCTAACCCTAACCCTAAACTACCCTTGATTGCTTATGCCTCTATTAGATTTCCTAAGCACTAGTGTTTTAAGGAACAGGTTAAAAAGAAAATCCTAATGTGATTTTTTTATAATGTGTTTATTCTTTATCTTATCCTAGTGACTAAAATCTTCTCCATGGCTGGATCCCTAATAATATTCCTTTACGTGCTAAGTGGTATCTAGAGAGTGGGATAGGTTTAATAAATACCCTAATCCTAACGTGTACCCTAACCCTAACCCATACCCTAACCCTAACGCGTACCCTAACCCTAACCCAAAACCTAACCCTAATACGTACGCTAATCCTAACCTGTACCCTAAACCAATCCCTAACCCTAAAACTAACCCTAACCCTTACCCTACGCCGTACCCGCACCCGTACCCTAACCCGTACCCTAAGACGTACCCTAACCCTAACCCTAACCCATACGCTACGCCGTACCCTCACCCGTACCCTAACCCGTATCCTAAGCCGTACCCTAACCCTAACCCTAACCCTAACCCTAACCCTAACCCTAACCCATACCCTACGCCATACCCTAACCCGTACACTAACCCGTATCCTAAGCCTTATCCTAACCCTAACCTATACCCTACGCAGTACCCTCACCCGTACCCTCACCCGTACCCTAAGCCGTACCCTAACCCCAACCCTAACCCTAACTCTAACCCTTACCCCTACCCTACGCCGTACCCTCACCCGTACCCTATCCCATACGCTAAGCCGTACCCTAACCCTAACACTAACACTAACCCTAACCCTAACCCTAACCCTAACCCTAACCCATACCCTATGCCGTACCCTCACCCGTAACCTAACCCGTACCCTAAGCCGTACCCTAACCCTAACCCTAACCTATACACTACGCCGTACCCTCACCCGTACCCTAACCCGTATCCTAAGCCGTACCCTAACCCTAACCCTAACGCTAACCCTAACCCATACCCTACCCCATACCCTAACCCGTACACTAACCCGTATCCTAAGCCGTATCCTAACCCTAACCAATACCCTACGCAGTACCCTCACCCGTACCCTCACCCGTACCCTAAGCCGTACCCTAACCCCAACCCTAACCCTAACTCTAACCCTTACCCCTACCCTACGCCGTACCCTCACAAGTACCCTATCCCATACGCTAAGCCGTACCCTAACCCTAACACTAACACTAACCCTAACCCTAACCCTAACCCTAACCCATACCCTACGCCGTACCCTCACCCGTAACCTAACCCGTACCCTAAGCCGTACCCTAACCCTAACCCTAACCTATACACTACGCCGTACCCTCACCCGTACCCTAACCCGTACCCTAAGCCGTACCCTAACTCTAACCCTAACCCTAACCCTTACCCATACCCTGCGCCGTACCCTAACCCATACAATAACCTGTATCCTAAGCCTTAACCTAACCCTAACCAATGATCTACACAGTACCCTCACAGGTACCCTAAGCCATACCCTAACCCTAACCCTAACACTAACCCTAACCCTAAACCCTACCCTATGCCGTACCCTCACCCATACCCTATCCCATACCGTAAGCCGTACCCTAACCCTAACACTAACCCTAACCCTAACCCTAACCCTAAACTACCCTTGACTGCTTTTGCCTCCATTAGATTTCCTAAGCACTAGTGTTTTAAGGAACAGGTTAAAAAGAAAATCCTAATGTGATTTTTTTATAATGTGTTTATTCTTTATCTTATCCTAGTGACGAAAATCTTCTCCATGGCTGGACCCTAAATAATATTCCTTTACGTGCTAAGTGGTATCTAGAGAGTGGGATAGGTTTAATAAATACCCTAATCCTAACGTGTACCCTAACCCTAACCCACACCCTAACCCTAATGCGTACCCTAACCCTAACCCAAACCCTAACCCTAACACGTACGCTAATCCTAACCCGTACCCTAAACCAATCCCTAACCCTAAAACTAACCCTAACCCTAACCCATACGCTACGCCGTACCCTCACCCATACCCTAACCCGTATCCTAAGCCGTACCCTAACCCTAAACCTAACCCTAACCTCTACCCTACGCCGTACCCTCACCCGTACCCTAACCCATACCCAAAACCTTACCCTAACCCTAACCCTAACCCTCACCCATACCCAACGCCGTAACCTAACCCATATCCTAACCCGTATCCTAAGCCGTACCCTAACCCTAACCAATAACCTACGCAGTACCCTCACCAGTACCCTCACCCGTATCCTAAGCCCTACCCTAACCCTAACCCTAACCCTAACCCTAAACTACCCTTTACTGCTTTTGCATCCATTAGATTTCCTAAACACTAGTGTTTTAAGGAACAGGTTAAAAAGAAAACCTTATGTGATTTTTTTATAATGTGTTTATTCTTTATCTTATCCTAGTGACTAAAATCTTCTCCATGGCTGAACCCCAAATAATATTCCTTTACGTGCTAAGTGGTATCTAGAGAGTGGGATAGGTTTAATAAATACCCTAATCCTAAAGTGTACCCTAAACCTAACCCATACCCTAACCCTAACGCGTACCCTAACCCTAACCAAAACCCTAACCCGAACAAGTATGCTAATCCTAACCCGTACCCTAAACCAATCCCTAACCCTAAAACTAACCCTAACCCTAACCCTAACCCTAACCCATAACCTACGCCGTACCCTCACCCGTACCCTAAACCGTACCCTAAGCCGTACCCTAACCCTAACCCTAACCCTAACCCATACGCTACGCCGTACCCGCACCCGTACCCTAAGCCGTACCCTAACCCTAACCCTAACCCTAACACTAACCCTAACCTTAACCCTAACCCATACCCTACGCCGTAACCTAACCCGTACCCTAACCCGTATTCTAAGCCGTACCCTAACCATAACCAATACCCTACCCAGTACCCTCACCCGTACCCTCACCCGTACCCTAAGCCATACCCTAACCCTAACCCTAACCTTAACCATACGCTACGCCGTACCCTCACCCGTACCCTAACCCGTATCCTAAGCCGTACCCTAACCCTAACCCTAACCCTAAACTATACCCTACGCCGTAACCTCACCCGTACCCTAACCCGTACCCTAAGCCGTACCCTAACCCTAACCCTAACCCTAACCCTAACCCATACCGTACGCCATACCCTAACACGTACCCTAACCCGTATCCTAAGCCGTACTCTAACCCTAACCAATACCCTATGCAGTATCCTCACCCATACCCTCACCCGTACCCTAAGCCGTACCCTAACCCTAACCCTAACCCATACCCTATGCCATACCCTCACCTGTACCCTATCCCATAACCTAACCCTAACCATATCCCTAACACTAACCCTAACCCTAACCCATAACCTACGCCGTGCCCTCACCCGTACCCTAACCCGTATCCTAAGACGTACCGTAACCCTAACCAATACCCTACGCAGTATCCTCACCCATACCCTCACCCGTACCCTAAGCCGTACCCTAACCCTAACCCTAACCCTAACCCTAACCCTAACCTCTACCCTATGCCATACCCTCACCTGTACCCTATCCCATAACCTAAGCCGTACCATAACCCTAACACTAACCCTAACCCTAACCCATAACCTACGCCGTACCCTCACCCGTACCCTAACCCGTATCCTAAGCCGTACCCTAACCCTAAACCTAACCCTAACCCTAACCCATAACCTACGCCGTACCCTCACCCGTACCCTAACACGTACCCTAAGACGTACCGTAACCCTAACCCTAACACTAACCCTAACCCTAACCCACACTCTACGCCGTACCCTAACCCGTACCCTAACACGTATCCTAAGCCGTACCCTAACCCTAACCAATACCCTACGCAGTACCCTCACCCGTACCCTCACCCGTACCCTAAGCCATACCCTAACCCTAACCCTAACCCTAACCCCTACCCTACGCCGTACCCTCACCCGTACCCTATCCCATACCCTAAGCCGTACCCTAACCCTAACACTAACCCTAACCCTAACCCTAACCCTAAACTACCCTTGATTGCTTATGCCTCTATTAGATTTCCTAAGCACTAGTGTTTTAAGGAACAGGTTAAAAAGAAAATCCTAATGTGATTTTTTTATAATGTGTTTATTCTTTATCTTATCCTAGTGACTAAAATCTTCTCCATGGCTGGATCCCTAATAATATTCCTTTACGTGCTAAGTGGTATCTAGAGAGTGGGATAGGTTTAATAAATACCCTAATCCTAACGTGTACCCTAACCCTAACCCATACCCTAACCCTAACGCGTACCCTAACCCTAACCCAAAACCTAACCCTAATACGTACGCTAATCCTAACCTGTACCCTAAACCAATCCCTAACCCTAAAACTAACCCTAACCCTTACCCTACGCCGTACCCGCACCCGTACCCTAACCCGTACCCTAAGACGTACCCTAACCCTAACCCTAACCCATACGCTACGCCGTACCCTCACCCGTACCCTAACCCGTATCCTAAGCCGTACCCTAACCCTAACCCTAACCCTAACCCTAACCCTAACCCTAACCCATACCCTACGCCATACCCTAACCCGTACACTAACCCGTATCCTAAGCCTTATCCTAACCCTAACCTATACCCTACGCAGTACCCTCACCCGTACCCTCACCCGTACCCTAAGCCGTACCCTAACCCCAACCCTAACCCTAACTCTAACCCTTACCCCTACCCTACGCCGTACCCTCACCCGTACCCTATCCCATACGCTAAGCCGTACCCTAACCCTAACACTAACACTAACCCTAACCCTAACCCTAACCCTAACCCTAACCCATACCCTATGCCGTACCCTCACCCGTAACCTAACCCGTACCCTAAGCCGTACCCTAACCCTAACCCTAACCTATACACTACGCCGTACCCTCACCCGTACCCTAACCCGTATCCTAAGCCGTACCCTAACCCTAACCCTAACGCTAACCCTAACCCATACCCTACCCCATACCCTAACCCGTACACTAACCCGTATCCTAAGCCGTATCCTAACCCTAACCAATACCCTACGCAGTACCCTCACCCGTACCCTCACCCGTACCCTAAGCCGTACCCTAACCCCAACCCTAACCCTAACTCTAACCCTTACCCCTATCCTACGCCGTACCCTCACAAGTACCCTATCCCATACGCTAAGCCGTACCCTAACCCTAACACTAACACTAACCCTAACCCTAACCCTAACCCTAACCCATACCCTACGCCGTACCCTCACCCGTAACCTAACCCGTACCCTAAGCCGTACCCTAACCCTAACCCTAACCTATACACTACGCCGTACCCTCACCCGTACCCTAACCCGTACCCTAAGCCGTACCCTAACTCTAACCCTAACCCTAACCCTTACCCATACCCTGCGCCGTACCCTAACCCATACAATAACCTGTATCCTAAGCCTTAACCTAACCCTAACCAATGATCTACACAGTACCCTCACAGGTACCCTAAGCCATACCCTAACCCTAACCCTAACACTAACCCTAACCCTAAACCCTACCCTATGCCGTACCCTCACCCATACCCTATCCCATACCGTAAGCCGTACCCTAACCCTAACACTAACCCTAACCCTAACCCTAACCCTAAACTACCCTTGACTGCTTTTGCCTCCATTAGATTTCCTAAGCACTAGTGTTTTAAGGAACAGGTTAAAAAGAAAATCCTAATGTGATTTTTTTATAATGTGTTTATTCTTTATCTTATCCTAGTGACGAAAATCTTCTCCATGGCTGGACCCTAAATAATATTCCTTTACGTGCTAAGTGGTATCTAGAGAGTGGGATAGGTTTAATAAATACCCTAATCCTAACGTGTACCCTAACCCTAACCCACACCCTAACCCTAATGCGTACCCTAACCCTAACCCAAACCCTAACCCTAACACGTACGCTAATCCTAACCCGTACCCTAAACCAATCCCTAACCCTAAAACTAACCCTAACCCTAACCCATACGCTACGCCGTACCCTCACCCATACCCTAACCCGTATCCTAAGCCGTACCCTAACCCTAAACCTAACCCTAACCTCTACCCTACGCCGTACCCTCACCCGTACCCTAACCCATACCCAAAACCTTACCCTAACCCTAACCCTAACCCTCACCCATACCCAACGCCGTAACCTAACCCATATCCTAACCCGTATCCTAAGCCGTACCCTAACCCTAACCAATAACCTACGCAGTACCCTCACCAGTACCCTCACCCGTATCCTAAGCGCTACCCTAACCCTAACCCTAACCCTAACCCTAAACTACCCTTTACTGCTTTTGCATCCATTAGATTTCCTAAACACTAGTGTTTTAAGGAACAGGTTAAAAAGAAAACCTTATGTGATTTTTTTATAATGTGTTTATTCTTTATCTTATCCTAGTGACTAAAATCTTCTCCATGGCTGAACCCCAAATAATATTCCTTTACGTGCTAAGTGGTATCTAGAGAGTGGGATAGGTTTAATAAATACCCTAATCCTAAAGTGTACCCTAAACCTAACCCATACCCTAACCCTAACGCGTACCCTAACCCTAACCAAAACCCTAACCCGAACAAGTATGCTAATCCTAACCCGTACCCTAAACCAATCCCTAACCCTAAAACTAACCCTAACCCTAACCCTAACCCTAACCCATAACCTACGCCGTACCCTCACCCGTACCCTAAACCGTACCCTAAGCCGTACCCTAACCCTAACCCTAACCCTAACCCATACGCTACGCCGTACCCGCACCCGTACCCTAAGCCGTACCCTAACCCTAACCCTAACCCTAACACTAACCCTAACCTTAACCCTAACCCATACCCTACGCCGTAACCTAACCCGTACCCTAACCCGTATTCTAAGCCGTACCCTAACCATAACCAATACCCTACCCAGTACCCTCACCCGTACCCTCACCCGTACCCTAAGCCATACCCTAACCCTAACCCTAACCTTAACCATACGCTACGCCGTACCCTCACCCGTACCCTAACCCGTATCCTAAGCCGTACCCTAACCCTAACCCTAACCCTAAACTATACCCTACGCCGTAACCTCACCCGTACCCTAACCCGTACCCTAAGCCGTACCCTAACCCTAACCCTAACCCTAACCCTAACCCATACCGTACGCCATACCCTAACACGTACCCTAACCCGTATCCTAAGCCGTACTCTAACCCTAACCAATACCCTATGCAGTATCCTCACCCATACCCTCACCCGTACCCTAAGCCGTACCCTAACCCTAACCCTAACCCATACCCTATGCCATACCCTCACCTGTACCCTATCCCATAACCTAACCCTAACCATATCCCTAACACTAACCCTAACCCTAACCCATAACCTACGCCGTGCCCTCACCCGTACCCTAACCCGTATCCTAAGACGTACCGTAACCCTAACCAATACCCTACGCAGTATCCTCACCCATACCCTCACCCGTACCCTAAGCCGTACCCTAACCCTAACCCTAACCCTAACCCTAACCCTAACCTCTACCCTATGCCATACCCTCACCTGTACCCTATCCCATAACCTAAGCCGTACCATAACCCTAACACTAACCCTAACCCTAACCCATAACCTACGCCGTACCCTCACCCGTACCCTAACCCGTATCCTAAGCCGTACCCTAACCCTAAACCTAACCCTAACCCTAACCCATAACCTACGCCGTACCCTCACCCGTACCCTAACACGTACCCTAAGACGTACCGTAACCCTAACCCTAACACTAACCCTAACCCTAACCCACACTCTACTCCGTACCCTAACACGTACCCTAACACGTATCCTAAGCCGTACCCTAACCCTAACCAATACCCTACGCAGTACCCTCACCCGTACCCTCACCCGTACCCTAAGCCATACCCTAACCCTAACCCTAACCCTAACCCCTACCCTACGCCGTACCCTCACCCGTACCCTATCCCATACCCTAAGCCGTACCCTAACCCTAACACTAACCCTAACCCTAACCCTAACCCTAAACTACCCTTGATTGCTTATGCCTCTATTAGATTTCCTAAGCACTAGTGTTTTAAGGAACAGGTTAAAAAGAAAATCCTAATGTGATTTTTTTATAATGTGTTTATTCTTTATCTTATCCTAGTGACTAAAATCTTCTCCATGGCTGGATCCCTAATAATATTCCTTTACGTGCTAAGTGGTATCTAGAGAGTGGGATAGGTTTAATAAATACCCTAATCCTAACGTGTACCCTAACCCTAACCCATACCCTAACCCTAACGCGTACCCTAACCCTAACCCAAAACCTAACCCTAACACGTACGCTAATCCTAACCTGTACCCTAAACCAATCCCTAACCCTAAAACTAACCCTAACCCTTACCCTACGCCGTACCCGCACCCGTACCCTAACCCGTACCCTAAGACGTACCCTAACCCTAACCCTAACCCATACGCTACGCCGTACCCTCACCCGTACCCTAACCCGTATCCTAAGCCGTACCCTAACCCTAACCCTAACCCTAACCCTAACCCTAACCCTAACCCATACCCTACGCCATACCCTAACCCGTACACTAACCCGTATCCTTAGCCTTATCCTAACCCTAACCTATACCGTACGCAGTACCCTCACCCGTACCCTCACACGTACCCTAAGCCGTACCCTAACCCCAACCCTAACCCTAACTCTAACCCTTACCCCTACCCTACGCCGTACCCTCACCCGTACCCTATCCCATACGCTAAGCCGTACCCTAACCCTAACACTAACACTAACCTTAACCCTAACCCTAACCCTAACCCATACCCTATGCCGTACCCTCACCCGTAACCTAACCCGTACCCTAAGCCGTACCCTAACCCTAACCCTAACCTATACACTACGCCGTACCCTCACCCGTACCCTAACCCGTACCCTAAGCCGTACCCTATCTCTAACCCTAACCCTAACCCTTACCCATACCCTGCGCCGTACCCTAACCCATACAATAACCTGTATCCTAAGCCTTAACCTAACCCTAACCAATGACCTACACAGTACCCTCACCCGTACCCTAAGCCATACCCTAACCCTAACCCTAACACTAACCCTAACCCTAAACCCTACCCTATGCCGTACCCTCACCCATACCCTATCCCATACCCTAAGCCGTACCCTAACCCTAACACTAACCCTAACCCTAACCCTAACCCTAAACTACCCTTGACTGCTTTTGCCTCCATTAGATTTCCTAAGCACTAGTGTTTTAAGGAACAGGTTAAAAAGAAAATCCTAATGTGATATTTTTTTAATGTGTTTATTCTTTATCTTATCCTAGTGACGAAAATCTTCTCCATGGCTGGACCCTAAATAATATTCCTTTACGTGCTAAGTGGTATCTAGAGAGTGGGATAGGTTTAATAAATACCCTAATCCTAACGTGTACCCTAACCCTAACCCACACCCTAACCCTAATGCGTACCCTAACCCTAACCCAAACCCTAACCCTAACACGTACGCTAATCCTAACCCGTACCCTAAACCAATCCCTAACCCTAAAACTAACCCTAACCCTAACCCATACGCTACGCCGTACCCTCACCCATACCCTAACCCGTATCCTAAGCCGTACCCTAACCCTAAACCTAACCCTAACCTCTACCCTACGCCGTACCCTCACCCGTACCCTAACCCATACCCAAAACCTTACCCTAACCCTAACCCTAACCCTCACCCATACCCAACGCCGTAACCTAACCCATATCCTAACCCGTATCCTAAGCCGTACCCTAACCCTAACCAATAACCTACGCAGTACCCTCACCAGTACCCTCACCCGTATCCTAAGCCCTACCCTAACCCTAACCCTAACCCTAACCCTAAACTACCCTTTACTGCTTTTGCATCCATTAGATTTCCTAAACACTAGTGTTTTAAGGAACAGGTTAAAAAGAAAACCTTATGTGATTTTTTTATAATGTGTTTATTCTTTATCTTATCCTAGTGACTAAAATCTTCTCCATGGCTGAACCCCAAATAATATTCCTTTACGTGCTAAGTGGTATCTAGAGAGTGGGATAGGTTTAATAAATACCCTAATCCTAAAGTGTACCCTAAACCTAACCCATACCCTAACCCTAACGCGTACCCTAACCCTAACCAAAACCCTAACCCGAACAAGTATGCTAATCCTAACCCGTACCCTAAACCAATCCCTAACCCTAAAACTAACCCTAACCCTAACCCTAACCCTAACCCATAACCTACGCCGTACCCTCACCCGTACCCTAAACCGTACCCTAAGCCGTACCCTAACCCTAACCCTAACCCTAACCCATACGCTACGCCGTACCCGCACCCGTACCCTAAGCCGTACCCTAACCCTAACCCTAACCCTAACACTAACCCTAACCTTAACCCTAACCCATACCCTACGCCGTAACCTAACCCGTACCCTAACCCGTATTCTAAGCCGTACCCTAACCATAACCAATACCCTACCCAGTACCCTCACCCGTACCCTCACCCGTACCCTAAGCCATACCCTAACCCTAACCCTAACCTTAACCATACGCTACGCCGTACCCTCACCCGTACCCTAACCCGTATCCTAAGCCGTACCCTAACCCTAACCCTAACCCTAAACTATACCCTACGCCGTAACCTCACCCGTACCCTAACCCGTACCCTAAGCCGTACCCTAACCCTAACCCTAACCCTAAACCTAACCCATACCGTACGCCATACCCTAACACGTACCCTAACCCGTATCCTAAGCCGTACTCTAACCCTAACCAATACCCTATGCAGTATCCTCACCCATACCCTCACCCGTACCCTAAGCCGTACCCTAACCCTAACCCTAACCCATACCCTATGCCATACCCTCACCTGTACCCTATCCCATAACCTAACCCTAACCATATCCCTAACACTAACCCTAACCCTAACCCATAACCTACGCCGTGCCCTCACCCGTACCCTAACCCGTATCCTAAGACGTACCGTAACCCTAACCAATACCCTACGCAGTATCCTCACCCATACCCTCACCCGTACCCTAAGCCGTACCCTAACCCTAACCCTAACCCTAACCCTAACCCTAACCTCTACCCTATGCCATACCCTCACCTGTACCCTATCCCATAACCTAAGCCGTACCATAACCCTAACACTAACCCTAACCCTAACCCATAACCTACGCCGTACCCTCACCCGTACCCTAACCCGTATCCTAAGCCGTACCCTAACCCTAAACCTAACCCTAACCCTAACCCATAACCTACGCCGTACCCTCACCCGTACCCTAACACGTACCCTAAGACGTACCGTAACCCTAACCCTAACACTAACCCTAACCCTAACCCACACTCTACGCCGTACCCTAACCCGTACCCTAACACGTATCCTAAGCCGTACCCTAACCCTAACCAATACCCTACGCAGTACCCTCACCCGTACCCTCACCCGTACCCTAAGCCATACCCTAACCCTAACCCTAACCCTAACCCCTACCCTACGCCGTACCCTCACCCGTACCCTATCCCATACCCTAAGCCGTACCCTAACCCTAACACTAACCCTAACCCTAACCCTAACCCTAAACTACCCTTGATTGCTTATGCCTCTATTAGATTTCCTAAGCACTAGTGTTTTAAGGAACAGGTTAAAAAGAAAATCCTAATGTGATTTTTTTATAATGTGTTTATTCTTTATCTTATCCTAGTGACTAAAATCTTCTCCATGGCTGGATCCCTAATAATATTCCTTTACGTGCTAAGTGGTATCTAGAGAGTGGGATAGGTTTAATAAATACCCTAATCCTAACGTGTACCCTAACCCTAACCCATACCCTAACCCTAACGCGTACCCTAACCCTAACCCAAAACCTAACCCTAATACGTACGCTAATCCTAACCTGTACCCTAAACCAATCCCTAACCCTAAAACTAACCCTAACCCTTACCCTACGCCGTACCCGCACCCGTACCCTAACCCGTACCCTAAGACGTACCCTAACCCTAACCCTAACCCATACGCTACGCCGTACCCTCACCCGTACCCTAACCCGTATCCTAAGCCGTACCCTAACCCTAACCCTAACCCTAACCCTAACCCTAACCCTAACCCATACCCTACGCCATACCCTAACCCGTACACTAACCCGTATCCTAAGCCTTATCCTAACCCTAACCTATACCCTACGCAGTACCCTCACCCGTACCCTCACCCGTACCCTAAGCCGTACCCTAACCCCAACCCTAACCCTAACTCTAACCCTTACCCCTACCCTACGCCGTACCCTCACCCGTACCCTATCCCATACGCTAAGCCGTACCCTAACCCTAACACTAACACTAACCCTAACCCTAACCCTAACCCTAACCCTAACCCATACCCTATGCCGTACCCTCACCCGTAACCTAACCCGTACCCTAAGCCGTACCCTAACCCTAACCCTAACCTATACACTACGCCGTACCCTCACCCGTACCCTAACCCGTATCCTAAGCCGTACCCTAACCCTAACCCTAACGCTAACCCTAACCCATACCCTACCCCATACCCTAACCCGTACACTAACCCGTATCCTAAGCCGTATCCTAACCCTAACCAATACCCTACGCAGTACCCTCACCCGTACCCTCACCCGTACCCTAAGCCGTACCCTAACCCCAACCCTAACCCTAACTCTAACCCTTACCCCTACCCTACGCCGTACCCTCACAAGTACCCTATCCCATACGCTAAGCCGTACCCTAACCCTAACACTAACACTAACCCTAACCCTAACCCTAACCCTAACCCATACCCTACGCCGTACCCTCACCCGTAACCTAACCCGTACCCTAAGCCGTACCCTAACCCTAACCCTAACCTATACACTACGCCGTACCCTCACCCGTACCCTAACCCGTACCCTAAGCCGTACCCTAACTCTAACCCTAACCCTAACCCTTACCCATACCCTGCGCCGTACCCTAACCCATACAATAACCTGTATCCTAAGCCTTAACCTAACCCTAACCAATGATCTACACAGTACCCTCACAGGTACCCTAAGCCATACCCTAACCCTAACCCTAACACTAACCCTAACCCTAAACCCTACCCTATGCCGTACCCTCACCCATACCCTATCCCATACCGTAAGCCGTACCCTAACCCTAACACTAACCCTAACCCTAACCCTAACCCTAAACTACCCTTGACTGCTTTTGCCTCCATTAGATTTCCTAAGCACTAGTGTTTTAAGGAACAGGTTAAAAAGAAAATCCTAATGTGATTTTTTTATAATGTGTTTATTCTTTATCTTATCCTAGTGACGAAAATCTTCTCCATGGCTGGACCCTAAATAATATTCCTTTACGTGCTAAGTGGTATCTAGAGAGTGGGATAGGTTTAATAAATACCCTAATCCTAACGTGTACCCTAACCCTAACCCACACCCTAACCCTAATGCGTACCCTAACCCTAACCCAAACCCTAACCCTAACACGTACGCTAATCCTAACCCGTACCCTAAACCAATCCCTAACCCTAAAACTAACCCTAACCCTAACCCATACGCTACGCCGTACCCTCACCCATACCCTAACCCGTATCCTAAGCCGTACCCTAACCCTAAACCTAACCCTAACCTCTACCCTACGCCGTACCCTCACCCGTACCCTAACCCATACCCAAAACCTTACCCTAACCCTAACCCTAACCCTCACCCATACCCAACGCCGTAACCTAACCCATATCCTAACCCGTATCCTAAGCCGTACCCTAACCCTAACCAATAACCTACGCAGTACCCTCACCAGTACCCTCACCCGTATCCTAAGCCCTACCCTAACCCTAACCCTAACCCTAACCCTAAACTACCCTTTACTGCTTTTGCATCCATTAGATTTCCTAAACACTAGTGTTTTAAGGAACAGGTTAAAAAGAAAACCTTATGTGATTTTTTTATAATGTGTTTATTCTTTATCTTATCCTAGTGACTAAAATCTTCTCCATGGCTGAACCCCAAATAATATTCCTTTACGTGCTAAGTGGTATCTAGAGAGTGGGATAGGTTTAATAAATACCCTAATCCTAAAGTGTACCCTAAACCTAACCCATACCCTAACCCTAACGCGTACCCTAACCCTAACCAAAACCCTAACCCGAACAAGTATGCTAATCCTAACCCGTACCCTAAACCAATCCCTAACCCTAAAACTAACCCTAACCCTAACCCTAACCCTAACCCATAACCTACGCCGTACCCTCACCCGTACCCTAAACCGTACCCTAAGCCGTACCCTAACCCTAACCCTAACCCTAACCCATACGCTACGCCGTACCCGCACCCGTACCCTAAGCCGTACCCTAACCCTAACCCTAACCCTAACACTAACCCTAACCTTAACCCTAACCCATACCCTACGCCGTAACCTAACCCGTACCCTAACCCGTATTCTAAGCCGTACCCTAACCATAACCAATACCCTACCCAGTACCCTCACCCGTACCCTCACCCGTACCCTAAGCCATACCCTAACCCTAACCCTAACCTTAACCATACGCTACGCCGTACCCTCACCCGTACCCTAACCCGTATCCTAAGCCGTACCCTAACCCTAACCCTAACCCTAAACTATACCCTACGCCGTAACCTCACCCGTACCCTAACCCGTACCCTAAGCCGTACCCTAACCCTAACCCTAACCCTAACCCTAACCCATACCGTACGCCATACCCTAACACGTACCCTAACCCGTATCCTAAGCCGTACTCTAACCCTAACCAATACCCTATGCAGTATCCTCACCCATACCCTCACCCGTACCCTAAGCCGTACCCTAACCCTAACCCTAACCCATACCCTATGCCATACCCTCACCTGTACCCTATCCCATAACCTAACCCTAACCATATCCCTAACACTAACCCTAACCCTAACCCATAACCTACGCCGTGCCCTCACCCGTACCCTAACCCGTATCCTAAGACGTACCGTAACCCTAACCAATACCCTACGCAGTATCCTCACCCATACCCTCACCCGTACCCTAAGCCGTACCCTAACCCTAACCCTAACCCTAACCCTAACCCTAACCTCTACCCTATGCCATACCCTCACCTGTACCCTATCCCATAACCTAAGCCGTACCATAACCCTAACACTAACCCTAACCCTAACCCATAACCTACGCCGTACCCTCACCCGTACCCTAACCCGTATCCTAAGCCGTACCCTAACCCTAAACCTAACCCTAACCCTAACCCATAACCTACGCCGTACCCTCACCCGTACCCTAACACGTACCCTAAGACGTACCGTAACCCTAACCCTAACACTAACCCTAACCCTAACCCACACTCTACTCCGTACCCTAACACGTACCCTAACACGTATCCTAAGCCGTACCCTAACCCTAACCAATACCCTACGCAGTACCCTCACCCGTACCCTCACCCGTACCCTAAGCCATACCCTAACCCTAACCCTAACCCTAACCCCTACCCTACGCCGTACCCTCACCCGTACCCTATCCCATACCCTAAGCCGTACCCTAACCCTAACACTAACCCTAACCCTAACCCTAACCCTAAACTACCCTTGATTGCTTATGCCTCTATTAGATTTCCTAAGCACTAGTGTTTTAAGGAACAGGTTAAAAAGAAAATCCTAATGTGATTTTTTTATAATGTGTTTATTCTTTATCTTATCCTAGTGACTAAAATCTTCTCCATGGCTGGATCCCTAATAATATTCCTTTACGTGCTAAGTGGTATCTAGAGAGTGGGATAGGTTTAATAAATACCCTAATCCTAACGTGTACCCTAACCCTAACCCATACCCTAACCCTAACGCGTACCCTAACCCTAACCCAAAACCTAACCCTAACACGTACGCTAATCCTAACCTGTACCCTAAACCAATCCCTAACCCTAAAACTAACCCTAACCCTTACCCTACGCCGTACCCGCACCCGTACCCTAACCCGTACCCTAAGACGTACCCTAACCCTAACCCTAACCCATACGCTACGCCGTACCCTCACCCGTACCCTAACCCGTATCCTAAGCCGTACCCTAACCCTAACCCTAACCCTAACCCTAACCCTAACCCTAACCCATACCCTACGCCATACCCTAACCCGTACACTAACCCGTATCCTTAGCCTTATCCTAACCCTAACCTATACCGTACGCAGTACCCTCACCCGTACCCTCACACGTACCCTAAGCCGTACCCTAACCCCAACCCTAACCCTAACTCTAACCCTTACCCCTACCCTACGCCGTACCCTCACCCGTACCCTATCCCATACGCTAAGCCGTACCCTAACCCTAACACTAACACTAACCTTAACCCTAACCCTAACCCTAACCCATACCCTATGCCGTACCCTCACCCGTAACCTAACCCGTACCCTAAGCCGTACCCTAACCCTAACCCTAACCTATACACTACGCCGTACCCTCACCCGTACCCTAACCCGTACCCTAAGCCGTACCCTATCTCTAACCCTAACCCTAACCCTTACCCATACCCTGCGCCGTACCCTAACCCATACAATAACCTGTATCCTAAGCCTTAACCTAACCCTAACCAATGACCTACACAGTACCCTCACCCGTACCCTAAGCCATACCCTAACCCTAACCCTAACACTAACCCTAACCCTAAACCCTACCCTATGCCGTACCCTCACCCATACCCTATCCCATACCCTAAGCCGTACCCTAACCCTAACACTAACCCTAACCCTAACCCTAACCCTAAACTACCCTTGACTGCTTTTGCCTCCATTAGATTTCCTAAGCACTAGTGTTTTAAGGAACAGGTTAAAAAGAAAATCCTAATGTGATATTTTTTTAATGTGTTTATTCTTTATCTTATCCTAGTGACGAAAATCTTCTCCATGGCTGGACCCCAAATAATATTCCTTTACGTGCTAAGTGGTATCTAGAGAGTGGGATAGGTTTAATAAATACCCTAATCCTAAAGTGTACCCTAAACCTAACCCATACCCTAACCCTAACGCGTACCCTAACCCTAACCAAAACCCTAACCCGAACAAGTATGCTAATCCTAACCCGTACCCTAAACCAATCCCTAACCCTAAAACTAACCCTAACCCTAACCCTAACCCTAACCCATAACCTACGCCGTACCCTCACCCGTACCCTAAACCGTACCCTAAGCCGTACCCTAACCCTAACCCTAACCCTAACCCATACGCTACGCCGTACCCGCACCCGTACCCTAAGCCGTACCCTAACCCTAACCCTAACCCTAACACTAACCCTAACCTTAACCCTAACCCATACCCTACGCCGTAACCTAACCCGTACCCTAACCCGTATTCTAAGCCGTACCCTAACCATAACCAATACCCTACCCAGTACCCTCACCCGTACCCTCACCCGTACCCTAAGCCATACCCTAACCCTAACCCTAACCTTAACCATACGCTACGCCGTACCCTCACCCGTACCCTAACCCGTATCCTAAGCCGTACCCTAACCCTAACCCTAACCCTAAACTATACCCTACGCCGTAACCTCACCCGTACCCTAACCCGTACCCTAAGCCGTACCCTAACCCTAACCCTAACCCTAACCCTAACCCATACCGTACGCCATACCCTAACACGTACCCTAACCCGTATCCTAAGCCGTACTCTAACCCTAACCAATACCCTATGCAGTATCCTCACCCATACCCTCACCCGTACCCTAAGCCGTACCCTAACCCTAACCCTAACCCATACCCTATGCCATACCCTCACCTGTACCCTATCCCATAACCTAACCCTAACCATATCCCTAACACTAACCCTAACCCTAACCCATAACCTACGCCGTGCCCTCACCCGTACCCTAACCCGTATCCTAAGACGTACCGTAACCCTAACCAATACCCTACGCAGTATCCTCACCCATACCCTCACCCGTACCCTAAGCCGTACCCTAACCCTAACCCTAACCCTAACCCTAACCCTAACCTCTACCCTATGCCATACCCTCACCTGTACCCTATCCCATAACCTAAGCCGTACCATAACCCTAACACTAACCCTAACCCTAACCCATAACCTACGCCGTACCCTCACCCGTACCCTAACCCGTATCCTAAGCCGTACCCTAACCCTAAACCTAACCCTAACCCTAACCCATAACCTACGCCGTACCCTCACCCGTACCCTAACACGTACCCTAAGACGTACCGTAACCCTAACCCTAACACTAACCCTAACCCTAACCCACACTCTACTCCGTACCCTAACACGTACCCTAACACGTATCCTAAGCCGTACCCTAACCCTAACCAATACCCTACGCAGTACCCTCACCCGTACCCTCACCCGTACCCTAAGCCATACCCTAACCCTAACCCTAACCCTAACCCCTACCCTACGCCGTACCCTCACCCGTACCCTATCCCATACCCTAAGCCGTACCCTAACCCTAACACTAACCCTAACCCTAACCCTAACCCTAAACTACCCTTGATTGCTTATGCCTCTATTAGATTTCCTAAGCACTAGTGTTTTAAGGAACAGGTTAAAAAGAAAATCCTAATGTGATTTTTTTATAATGTGTTTATTCTTTATCTTATCCTAGTGACTAAAATCTTCTCCATGGCTGGATCCCTAATAATATTCCTTTACGTGCTAAGTGGTATCTAGAGAGTGGGATAGGTTTAATAAATACCCTAATCCTAACGTGTACCCTAACCCTAACCCATACCCTAACCCTAACGCGTACCCTAACCCTAACCCAAAACCTAACCCTAACACGTACGCTAATCCTAACCTGTACCCTAAACCAATCCCTAACCCTAAAACTAACCCTAACCCTTACCCTACGCCGTACCCGCACCCGTACCCTAACCCGTACCCTAAGACGTACCCTAACCCTAACCCTAACCCATACGCTACGCCGTACCCTCACCCGTACCCTAACCCGTATCCTAAGCCGTACCCTAACCCTAACCCTAACCCTAACCCTAACCCTAACCCTAACCCATACCCTACGCCATACCCTAACCCGTACACTAACCCGTATCCTTAGCCTTATCCTAACCCTAACCTATACCGTACGCAGTACCCTCACCCGTACCCTCACACGTACCCTAAGCCGTACCCTAACCCCAACCCTAACCCTAACTCTAACCCTTACCCCTACCCTACGCCGTACCCTCACCCGTACCCTATCCCATACGCTAAGCCGTACCCTAACCCTAACACTAACACTAACCTTAACCCTAACCCTAACCCTAACCCATACCCTATGCCGTACCCTCACCCGTAACCTAACCCGTACCCTAAGCCGTACCCTAACCCTAACCCTAACCTATACACTACGCCGTACCCTCACCCGTACCCTAACCCGTACCCTAAGCCGTACCCTATCTCTAACCCTAACCCTAACCCTTACCCATACCCTGCGCCGTACCCTAACCCATACAATAACCTGTATCCTAAGCCTTAACCTAACCCTAACCAATGACCTACACAGTACCCTCACCCGTACCCTAAGCCATACCCTAACCCTAACCCTAACACTAACCCTAACCCTAAACCCTACCCTATGCCGTACCCTCACCCATACCCTATCCCATACCCTAAGCCGTACCCTAACCCTAACACTAACCCTAACCCTAACCCTAACCCTAAACTACCCTTGACTGCTTTTGCCTCCATTAGATTTCCTAAGCACTAGTGTTTTAAGGAACAGGTTAAAAAGAAAATCCTAATGTGATATTTTTTTAATGTGTTTATTCTTTATCTTATCCTAGTGACGAAAATCTTCTCCATGGCTGGACCCTAAATAATATTCCTTTACGTGCTAAGTGGTATCTAGAGAGTGGGATAGGTTTAATAAATACCCTAATCCTAACGTGTACCCTAACCCTAACCCACACCCTAACCCTAATGCGTACCCTAACCCTAACCCAAACCCTAACCCTAACACGTACGCTAATCCTAACCCGTACCCTAAACCAATCCCTAACCCTAAAACTAACCCTAACCCTAACCCTAACCCTAACCCATACGCTACGCCGTACCCTCACCCATACCCTAACCCGTATCCTAAGCCATACCCTAACCCTAAACCTAACCCTAACCTCTACCCTACGCCGTACCCTCACCCGTACCCTAACCCATACCCAAAGTCTTACCCTAACCCTAACCCTAACCCTCACCCATACCCAACGCCGTAACCTAACCCATATCCTAACCCGTATCCTAAGCCGTACCCTAACCCTAACCAATAACCTACGCAGTACCCTCACCAGTACCCTCACCCGTATCCTAAGCCCTACCCTAACCCTAACCCTAACCCTAAACTACCATTTACTGCTTTTGCCTCCATTAGATTTCCTAAACACTAGTGTTTTAAGGAACAGGTTAAAAAGAAAACCTTATGTGATTTTTTTATAATGTGTTTATTCTTTATCTTATCCTAGTGACTAAAATCTTCTCCATGGCTGAACCCCAAATAATATTCCTTTACGTGCTAAGTGGTATCTAGAGAGTGGGATAGGTTTAATAAATACCCTAATCCTAAAGTGTACCCTAAACCTAACCCACACCCTAACCCTAACGCGTACCCTAACCCTAACCAAAACCCTAACCCGAACAAGTATGCTAATCCTAGCCCGTACCCTAAACCAATCCCTAACCCTAAAACTAACCCTAACCCTAACCCTAACCCTAACCCATAACCTACGCCGTACCCTCACCCGTACCCTAACCCGTACCCTAAGCCGTACCCTAACCCTAACCCTAACCCTAACCCATACGCTACGCCGTACCCTCACCCGTACCCTAACCCGTACCCTAAGCCGTACCCTAACCCTAACCCTAACCCTAACCCTAACCCTAACCCATACCGTACGCCATACCCTAACACGTACCCTAACCCGTATCCTAAGCCGTACTCTAAACCTAACCAATACCCTATGCAGTATCCTCACCCATACCCTCACCCGTACCCTAAGCCGTACCCTAACCCTAACCCTAACCCTAACCCCTACCCTATGCCATACCCTCACCTGTACCCTATCCCATAACCTAACCCTAACCATATCCCTAACACTAACCCTAACCCTAACCCATAACCTACGCCGTGCCCTCACCCGTACCCTAACCCGTATCCTAAGACGTACCGTAACCCTAACCAATACCCTACGCAGTATCCTCACCCATACCCTCACCCGTACCCTAAGCCGTACCCTAACCCTAACCCTAACCCTAACCCTAACCCTAACCCCTACCCTATGCCATACCCTCACCTGTACCCTATCCCATAACCTAAGCCGTACCATAACCCTAACACTAACTCTAACCCTAACCCATAACCTACGCCGTACCCTCACCCGTACCCTAACCCATATCCTAAGCCGTACCCTAACCCTAACCCTAACCCTAACCCATAACCTACGCCGTACCCTCACCCGTACCCTAACACGTACCCTAAGATGTACCGTAACCCTAACCCTAACACTAACCCTAACCCTAACCCACACTCTACGCCGTACCCTAACCCGTACCCTAACACGTATCCTAAGCCGTACCCTAACCCTAACCAATACCCTACGCAGTACCCTCACCCGTACCCTCACCCGTACCCTAAGCCGTACCCTAACCCTAACCCTAACCCTAACCGCTACCCTACGCCGTACCCTCACCCGTACCCTATCCCATACCCTAAGCCGTACCCTAACACTAACACTAACCCTAACCCTAACCCTAACCCTAAACTACCCTTGATTGCTGTTGCCTCTATTAGATTTCCTAAGCACTAGTGTTTTAAGGAACAGGTTAAAAAGAAAATCCTAATGTGATTTTTTTATAATGTGTTTATTCTTTATCTTATCCTAGTGACTAAAATCTTCTCCATGGCTGGATCCCTAATAATATTCCTTTACGTGCTAAGTGGTATCTAGAGAGTGGGATAGGTTTAATAAATACCCTAATCCTAACGTGTACCCTAACCCTAACCCATACCCTAACCCTAACGCGTACCCTAACCCTAACCCAAAACCTAACCCTAACACGTACGCTAATCCTAACCCGTACCCTAAACCAATCCCTAACCCTAAAACTAACCCTAACCCTAACCCTAACCCTAACCCTTACCCTACGCTGTACCCTCACCCGTACTCTAACCCGTACCCTAAGACGTACCCTAACCCTAACCCTAACCCATACGCTACGCCGTACCCTCACACGTACCCTAACCCGTATCCTAAGCCGTACCCTAACCCTAACCCTAACCCAACCCTAACCCTAACCCTAACCCATACCCTACGCCATACCCTAACCCGTACCCTAACCCGTATCCTAAGCCGTATCCTAACCCTAACCAATACCCTACGCAGTACCCTCACCCGTACCCTCACCCGTACCCTAAGCCGTACCCTAACCCCAACCCTAACCCTAATTCTAACCCTAACCCCTACCGTATGCCGTACCCTCACCCGTACCCTATCCCATACGCTAAGCCGTACCCTAACCCTAACACTAACACTAACCCTAACCCTAACCCTAACCCATACCCTACGCCGTACCCTCACCCGTAACCTAACCCGTACCCTAAGCCGTACCCTAACCCTAACCCTAACCTATACATTACGCCGTATCCTCACACGTACCCTAACCCGTACCCTACACCGTACCCTCTCCTGTACCTTAACACGTACCCTAACCCTAACCCTAACCCTAACCATAACCCTAAACTACCCTTGACTGCTTCTGCCTCCAATAGATTTCCTAAGCACTATTGTTTTAAGGAACAGGTTAAAAAGAAAATCCTAATGTGATTTCTTTATAATGTGCGTGTTCTTTATCTTATCTTAGTGTCTAAAATCTTCTCCATGGCTGGACCCCAAATAATATTCCTTTACGTGCTCAGTGGTATGTAGAGAGTGGAATCGGTTTAATAAATAACCCAACCCTAATGCGTATCCTAACCCTAACCCATACCCTAACCCTAAAACGTACCGTAATCCGAACCCGTACCATAAACCTACCCTAACACTAAAAGTAACCCTAATCCTAACCCATACCCTACACCGTACCCTCACCTGTACCCTAACCCTAACCCTAAACCTAACCCTAACCCATAACCTACGCCGTACCCTCATTTATACCCTAACACGTACCCTAAGCCGTACCCTAACCCTAACCCTAACCCTACCCATAACCATAACCCTAAAGTACCCTTGACTGCTTCTGCCTCCAATAGATTTCCTCAGCACTAGTGTTTTAAGGAACAGGTTAAAAAGAGAATCCTAATGTGATTTCTTTATAATGTGTGTGTTCTTTATCTTATCCTAGTGTCTAAAATCTTCTCCATGGCTGCACCCCAAATAATATTCCTTTACGTGCTAAGTGGTATCTAGAGAGTGGGATAGGTTTAATAAATACCCTAACACTAACGCGTACCCTAACCTAACACATACCCTAACCTTCACACGTACCCTAATCCTAACCCGTTCCCTAAACCTAGCCCTAAGTCTAAAACTAACCCTAACCCTAACTCATACCCTACGCCGTACCCTAACCCGTACCCTAAGCCGTACCCTAACCCTAACCCTAACCCTAACCCTTACCCTCAACTACCCTTGACTGCTTCTGCCTCCAATAAATTTTCTATGCACTAGTGTTTTACGGGACAAGTTAAAAAGAAAATCCTAATGTGATTTCTTTGTAATGTGTGTGTTCTTTATCTTATCCTAGTGTCTAAAATCTTCTCCATGGCTGGACCCCAAATAATATTCCTTTACGTGGTAAGTGGTATCTAGAGAGTGGTATAGGTTTAATAAATACCCTAACCCTAACGCGTACCCTAACCCTAACCCATACCCTAATCCTAACCCGCACCGTAAACCTAACCCAAACCCTAAAACTAACCCTAATCCTAACCGTAACTGATACCTTAACCCGTACCCTAACCCATAATATAAGCCGTACCCTATCCCTAACCCAAACCCTAAACCCAACCCTAACCCTAACCCTAACCCTGACACTCTCCCTATTTAAATCCTTGACACTGTCTTTAAATAATGTCCTGATGCAGTTCCTACCTGAGATGCTGATGCTCTCACTAAGACCTTGAAGTCTCTATCTGAAAAGCTGACACTGTCTGTAACTAATTTCCTGACTTTTTCCTTAACTAACCTCCTAATTTTGTCCCTAAATAACGCCCTGAAACTGGTCCTAACTATGGCCCTGATGCTGACCCTATCTAAGGCCCTGACGATGTCCGTAATAGACTTAGATGTCCCTCACTGTTGTCCTGATCCTGTCCATTACTAATGCCCTGAATATGTGCCTACGTAAGTCTCTGACCCTGTCCTAAGGCCCTGACCCTGTTCCTAAGTAAGGGCCTTGACGCTGTCTCTACAGTATGCCCTGACACTGCCCCTAAATAACGGCCTGACACTCGTCCCAAGTATGGACCTGATCCTGTCCATAACTAAGGCCCTGAAGTTGTCCCTCATTAAGTCTCTGACACTGCCCTTAATAAGCCCCTGACCGTGTCCCTAGCTAATGGCCTAAGCTATAACTTACAAAGTCCCTAACACTATCCCCAAGATGCTGACACCCTGCCTAACTTAGGCTTTGATGTTGTCCCTTAGTGTTTAAGTGGTCACAAAATAACACCCTGATTCTATTACTAAAGCCCTGAATATATCCCTAAGAAAGTCTCTGAAGTGTCCCTAACTAACGGCCTAAACTGTCTCTTACTAAGGCCTTCAAGTTATCTCTGAGGGCCTGACAACACTGTCCCTAACAAAGGGCCTGTTGCTGGCCCTAACTAACGTCCTGATGCTGAACCTTACTGAGGCCCTGATGCTCTTCCTAACTAAGGCCTTGATGCCGATTCTACCTGAGGCCCTAAAACTGTCTGTGACTAATGGCCTGACTCTTTCCCTAACTAACACCCTAATTTTGTCCCTCATTAATGCCCTGACAATGGTCGACACTACAGCCCTGATGCTGGCCCAATCTAAGACCTTGACGATGTCCCTAATAGCCTTAGATGTCCCTCACTGTTGGCCTGACCCTGTCCCTAACCAAGGCCCTGACCCTCTTCCTAAAGCTGTGATGATGTCTCTACCTGAGGCACTGACACTGTCTATAACAATGGCCGACTCTTTCCCTAACACCCTGATGCTGCCCCTAATAGCCTCGTGTATCTCTCAGTAATGCCCTAATCCTGTCCATAACTAAGGCCCTGAATATGTCCTTAAGTAAGTCTCTGATGCTGTCCTTAACTAAGGCCCTGATACTCTCTATACCTAAGGCACTGACACTATCTATAATAATGGCCTGACTCTTTCCCTAACTAACACCCTGATGCTATCCCTAATTGAGGCCCTGAAGATGTCCCTAATACCTTTAGGTGTTCCTCAGTATCACCCTGATCCTGTCCATAACTAAGGCCCTGAATATGTCCCTAGGTACATCTCTGACGCTGTCCCTAACTAAGGCCCTGATGCTGTCTCTACCTCAGAACCTGACATTCTAATGTCCTGACTCTCCCTAACTAACATCCTGACGCTGCCCCTAAGTGAGGCCCTGACACTCTTCTTAACTAAGGACTTGCCGCTGTCCCTACCTAAAACCCTGACACTGCCTGTAACTAATGACCTGACTCTTTCCCTAATTAACACCCTAGTTTTGGCCCTAACTAAAGCCCTGACACTGGTTCTAATTATGGCCATGATGCTGGCTCTAAGGCCCTGAAGATATCCCTAAGTAACAGCCTGAATTGTGTCTAACTAAGGCTCTCACGTTATCTCTAACTTAGGCCCTGACGCTGTCCCTTATAGTCTAAGCTGTCATTAAATAATGCCCTGATCCTGTCCATAACTAAGGTTCTGAATATGTCCCTAAGTACATCTCTGATGATGTCCCTAACAGCCTGAACCGTCTCTTCAAGTTATCTCTGAGGATCTGACACTGGCCCTTACTAAGGCCTCACCCCGGGGTTGTCCCAGGCTGCTGGGCAGTTTTCTCTTGTCCTCATCTCTAGCCAGCTGCCTGCCATTGGCCACTCTAAGATTCTGCGATGCAGTGGTCCCACGTGGGATGTGCCTGTGTAGGCTCACCTGCGGGAGGAGAGTCATGGCCACTCCGCCCTCCAGGGGACTGCGGCTCAGGGTAGGAATCGCTCAGCCAGCGTCTGGACACAGGGTTCTGTGTCCTTGTTTGTTGTAAACCCCTTGGAGTTACCTCTAACATTTTTTAAATGGATCTCCCATCAGCATATTTATGATTTAAATTATTTACCACATTAAAATTCAGGAATGACATTATTAGAATGAGCAGGAAGACACAGGATGCCCCCCCCAATGATCTATTACTGGGAGGATTTAAAATTCTAATGAGAAAACACTCACTCTCCTCATCCTCTTGGGCGTCAGCACAAGGCGGGAATCAGCAGCATTCTTTATTTATCCCTCTGATTTTCCAGAACCTTTCCTTCAAGGAGAAATCTCTGGGCTCTGTGGGAACTGTGAGTGGTGACCATCTGGTAAATCTGAGACTGAAAAGAAAGAGGAAAAGAGATAGAGGAGGAGATGAGAATTGGTGATGGGGAGAAACAGGGGCATCCACGTTCAATCTCAGGCTGAGAGTCTGGGTTAATCTCCAACGAACCTAAGGACCACCAGGAGCTGGTCCCACTGGCCTTGTCACCTGGTATGGGGATTGGGGACAGCCAAACCACCATGGCCACTTTCAGAGAAATAAAGAAAGTGGGAGGGCACCCCTGGGAGCCAGGTTGAAAATGGTCATGCTGTGAAATAATAAGATGCCCTTTTCAGAAAACTGAAGACGGTTCTCTTGGTTCTCAAAGACTTGCAAATACTGTGTCCTTCTGGAGGCATGCTGAAGGCTTCAGCCTTTGAGGGCAGTAATGGGAGTGCATCTGGGCTCAAAACCATCCAGCACTCACTCCTTGAGGGTGCAGAGGATGACCAGTGTCCACCCCTCGGGTGCTGTGGGGCCTGAGATCCCCTGATCACCGAGGACGGGAGGGGCCGCACAGACACTCCACTGGACCACCGGGGGCTTGGCTGGTGGGCTACAGTCCTTTATCAGATACATGGTTTGCAAACATCTTGTGCCATTTTGGATGGTGGATTATCTTATTCCTTGCTCCTTTTATACACAACTGTTTTTCATTTTGAGGAAGTCCAATTCATCTATCTTATCTTTTGTTGCTTGTGCTTTTGGTAGCAGATCTAAGAAATCATGACCAAATCCAAGGTCATGAAGATTTACTCTCATGTTTTCTTCTACGAGTTTTATCATTTTGGTTCTTGCATCTAGGCCTTTGGTCCATTTTGCGTTGATTTTTGTATATGGCGTGAGGGGAGGTAAGGGTCCAAGTTTATTCTTCTGCATGTGGGTATCCAGTCGTTCCAGAACCTGTGCTAACTGTTTGGGAGAAAATACGTGCAAATGATGCGACCAACAAGGGCCTAATTCTAAAATATACAAACAGCTCATACAACTCAAAAAAGAAAAAAGAATCAAAAAATAGGCAGAGGGTCTAAATAGACATTTCTGCAAAGACATACAGATGGCCAATAGGCACATGAAAAGATGCTCCACATCACTAATTATTAGAGAACGCAAATCAAAACTACAGTGAGTTATCACTTCATAGTGGTCAGAATGGCCATCATTAAAATGTCTAGAAATAAATGCTGGAGGGGGTGTGGAGAAAAGGGAACCCTCCTACACTACTGGTGGGAATGTAAATTGATGCAGCCACTATGGAAAACAGTACGGAGGTTCCTCAAAAACTAAAAATAGAATTACCATATGAACCAGCAATCCCACTCCTGGGCACATATCCAGACAAAACTATAATTTGAAAAGATACATGCACCCCAGCATTCACAGCAGCACTATTCACAATAGCCAAGACATGGAAGCAACCTGAATGTCCCTCAACAGATGAATGGATATAGAAGATATGATACATATATACAATGGAATATTACTCAGCCATAAAACAGAATGAAATAATGCCATCTGCAGCTACATGGATGGACCTAGAGATTATCATACAAAGTGAAGTAAGTCAGACAGAGAACGACAAATACCATATGATATCACTTATATGTGGATTATAAAATGAGACCCAAATGAACCTATCTACAGAACAAAAACAGACTCTCAAATATAGAAAACAGACTTGTGGTTGTCAAGGGGAAGACAGGCGAGAGAGATGGATTGGGAGTTTGGGATTAGTAGATGCAAATTATTATATATAGGATGGATAAACAAGGTCTTACTGTACAGCACAGGGAACTATATTCAATACCCTGTAATAAACCATAATGGAAAAGAATACGAAAAATATGTATATATGTATGTATGTATATATGAATCACTTTGCTGTACAGTAGAAATTAACACAACATTGTAGGTCAACTATACTTCAGTATCAATTAGTTTGAAGGCACTTTTATAAATTAGGCCTTATTTCTCTTGTCCTTTCATCCTGGGACAAATGTATAACAGAAACTAACCTGAATTACTCCGGGATGAACTCATATCACACAGAACTTTAATTGTTGAACAAACCATGAATACCAGTTACACCATGGGATGTCCTGATCCAATATGAAGTTTGTATACCTTGTATCAAGCCTGCAGATTCCACTAAATTTGGAAATTCAAACTGAAATGAAGCCACCTATCCCATGACTTCTCCACAACTAGTTATACAACATCAATTGGAAACCATATACAATCAAATGAATGCAGACAGACACAACTATAGCCTTCCTTTTTTTTCCTTTTAGATAAAGAGGGTATTTAAGGTGATGTCTTGGGCCGTTTCAGGGTGTTACTCAATTTCCTGGGTATCTGCCATGCACACAGGAAGTACACGTTAGTTAAATTGTTTGTGCAACTATATGAAGGTAGTTAATACCACAAAACTGTATACGTAAAGTGAATTAAACGCTAAAGTCATGTTTTGTATTTTTAATGACAAAGAAAAAAAAGTGTAGCGCTGATATTTGTTACAGAAATGAACATTAAAAACATTCTTAGTGAAAAAGCCATACAGAAAAGGCCACCTAGATCCCATATTCATCTTGTCTGCTTCAAATCCATCAAGGTTGTCCAAATGAGGGGGAAACTCAGTAATGGTTCCAGAAAAAGAAAACTGGATCAGGATGGAAAAAGACATTTTCATACAGTTGGGACAGCAGGTGAAAGTTGAAGTGGGGCTGAGTATTAAATTATAATGTAGACACCAGGATTTCCACATTTAGGGGTTATGTGCTGGTTCCTTGGGCAAAACACACTGAGCATTTTGTGTGAAGTGGCAAATGTGAGTACTTTTTGCCATTATTGCAACTTTTCTGTACATTTTAAATTACTGGAAAGTAAATTACTTTTCTAGACAACCATGTCAGTATCATGCCAGAAAATCAGATAAGACAGACATCAAATTTTGTTATAGGGGCCAAGACTCACCCAGACCAAGTTCAACCAAAGTTGTGATACTTATTTCCCTTGTAGGAGTCCGCATGGTATTAAGAGGCACTGTGGGAAGAGTATATTAGTAGCTACCATGTCTTGGGTCCTGTGGATTACCTGGGGTGCAGTAGAAACTGAGATTTTAGTATTGCAATTTTTCACATTACTTCAAAAAATATGTTAAAAAATGAATTCAGTAAAGTTGCAAAATATGGAATCAATATACACAAATCAGTTTTGTTTCTATACACTAATAATGAACCACCAGCAAGAAAAATTAAGAAAACAATCCCATTTACAATTCCATCAAAAAGAACAAACTATTTAGCAATAAATTTAACCAAGGACATGAAAGACGTATACTCAGAAAACTATAAAGCATTGATAAAGAAACTGAAGACACAATAGAAAACAATATTCCATGCTCATGCATCAGAAAAATTACTATTATTAAAATGTTTATTCTACCCAAAGCCATCAACAAACAGTGCCAGGAAAACCAGACACCAGACTCCAAAGAACGACACTGGTCACCATCTACACTGCACGTAAAACTAACTAAAAGCGCACAGTATTCCACATTAAACCCTTTCTCTCCTGAGGCCCCTGAAGATGCACCCCACCCACCCAGCAGTCAGCTGCACAGGAAGATTCTCCACACTTGCTCATTTTTTCCTCTTGTGGAGTCTCCTCACCAGTGGTTCCTGAGAAAACCCAGCTGCTGTCAGTGTGGACAATGCCTCATGGTCCAGAAACCTAAGCCCTGACAGGAGACAAAGCTCCTGTCTGCTTGTCACAGAGCAAAGTCTGTGGGCAGGGTGCACCTGTGCCCCCAGGGTCAGACAGGTGGGTTCGGCGCCCCCTGTGGGACGTCAGAGAAGTGCCGGGAGCGCCGCACTCACAAACCCAGGGGCCTCATCCGGAAGGCAGTTCTGCTGTATATACTAAAGTTTGGAAATCCAAACTGAAATGGAGCCAAGTATCTCACTGTATCTTCTCAAAAGATGGTTAAGGAGCAATTCATTACAAACCATATGTAATGAAATGAATGTAAACACAAACTTTACAACTTAAACCAAAATTCACTCAAAATTGCCCATAGACAAATTTAAATTACCAAACTATAAAAATCCTAGAAAAAAAAAAGATAATCTACATGATTTTGGATCTGGTGACCTTATTCAGAAAACCGGAAGACAAACCACAAACTGCAAGAAACTATTTCCAAAACACATATCTGATAAAGGATTTGTACTCAAATTATGCCAACAACGCCATTAAAATTTGGTAAAGATTGAAACACACACCTGGCCCAAGAAGATAAACAGGCAGTAAATAAGCATACAAGAATATACTCAAGACGCTGGTGGAATGCATGCACAACCAACTTCGGAAGACAGTTTGGCAGTTTTTTCCAAATCTAAAAAGTCTCACCTTAGGATCCAAGAAGTGTACCTCTTGTATTTAGACAACTGCTTTGAAAAACTGTGTTCAAACCAAAACTAGCATCAAGTAATGCACAGCAGCTCTATTCATAATGGCTAAAAACTTAAAGATATCAATATGTCCTTCTGTAGATGAATTCATAAGCAAATTAGGGCACATACATGTCAAGGGGAGAAGAATACACCACCCCAAAATATGCCCATTTGACAAAAGGATTATTTTGCACTGATTAAGAAACAGCAGACTCAAGAGAATCTTTCAAAACCAAGTAGAAAATGCCCTATTAGGAGGTAAATTTATATTTATGAAGGATATCTCCATTTGTAAGGGTATGTCCCTCTCTGGACCAGGAATTGAATGATGACTAAGTATCAAGAAAAGCTTGTTGGGACTTCCCTGCTGGTCCAGTGGTTAACACTCCATGCTCCCAATGCAGGGGACCAGGGTTCAAGCCCTGGTCAGGGAACTAGATCCCGCAAGCTGCAATTAAGAGCCCACATGCCGCAACTAAAGATTCCACAGGCCGCAACTGAGACCCAGCGCAGCCAAATAAATAAATGTTTTTTTTTAAAAAAAAAAACCTTGTCAACGAAATAGGCCTGGATGTAAATCTGTGTAACAACCATACCCTTCTTTACTCTGCTTTGCCTAATAACCAACCTTAAATGGCTTCCTCCATTCCCTAATATCTTTCTTTTGTTCTCAGTGGAAGATAGCATTTAAGGTAACGGCTTGGGCCATTTCAGGGAGTGACTCAGTTTTCCTGGGTATCTTTCAAGTATACAGGAGGTATGCATGGTATATATTAAACTTCTGATTGTTTTCTCTAGTTTATCTCTTTTTCATTACAAGGGAGATCTCAATAAAGAACATAGAAGGGTAGAGGGAAAATTATTTTTCCTCTAATATACATGCAATGCAATAGTATTCAGAGATATAAAGGAATGGACCATCAACCCGTGCAAAAAAAAAAAAGATACATCTAACACTTACATTGCTAAGTGAAAGAATCCAGTTTGAAGTGCTACACACTGTATGGCCTCATTTATATGACATTCTAGAAAAGGCAAAACTGACATGGTAAACAGCGTATGGAATATGTGGTTGAAATAGTCCACATGATACTTTAGTGGTGAATACCTGTCACTATGCATTTGTCTACACCCACAGATTTTTACAACCCAACAAGTAAATTACAATCTATTCAAACTTAGCTACTTAGGATATGGGAGTGTCAAAGACTGGAATACAGAATGTAACAAAGAATCTAACTGATTCAGAAATGTATGAAAAAACTCACTGTTGGTAGTGGGACAAATGGGCTGACCTAAGTTAACTTTGGAAATATACAGAACCTGTAGGCCAAAGACAAAATGTACCATACATACACAGTGGACTCTATGTTCTTTCCATGAGGGGTAGTAGCTAATAATACTGAAACTACTATATCAGTAATTGAATGGAACAAGCACTGAATTTAATAAATGACAAATGGTGGAAGCCAGGTTTCCTACCACTGGAGTGGGATGTTACAGTCAAACAAAGGGAGAAGGTTACAATATCCATGTCATAACAGATCCGGTTGGAGATAGCAGTATAAACTATCTTTAGCCTACACATAGTTCCACATGGAAATCTTTATAATTATGTGTATATGCATAGGCTGGGATACATGCATATATTTCCACGCACTGTCAGCTGAGCATATTTAGCTCCCACATGTAAGTTTTTAATACCATTCTCTAATAAACGGAACAAGGGCTCTTTGAAGAAAGGGCTGATGCTAGGACTGAGACAGTAAATATATGAAGCAGGATAATCTTAAAATATCAGAAAGTAAAGAAGTACCAAAAATTTTAAAAACCCACAAAAGAAAAATTATGTAAAATGAAAACAGGAGCAAATGCAAAAATCTCTCAACAGCCAAAGCAAGAATTAACTAAGCAGTCTAATAATGTAGTGCTGGATTATAACCAAAAGTTTATAATAATTATTCACGTGTCCAAACTGGTAAAAATAAATTACATAGTTTTTGATGAATGGTGTTAAATAGAAATCTCCTATGCAGAAAGCTTCTAAACAATTTATATAGCCACTCAGCTGTCCATCAAGGGTGTGAAGCTAACTCCTCTCTCCTCAAGTGTGGGTTCTGCATTATGACTTCCTCCTAAATAAGACACACAGGATGGACATGGGAAAATATTAACTTCACTGTGGGAACACTTGACAAACACTACCTCAGCTAGGTGACCAAAGTTGAGAATATAAGTGAGAAGTTCCCTTGAGAGCCTGTCCTCTTGATATACAGTGAAGAGGAAGCACTTCACCTCTGTGATCTGCTTTTTCAAAGCCAAGTCTAACCACGACAAAAACACCAAGCAAATCCCAGTGCCTGGCAGTCTATAAAATACCTGACCAGTCCTCCTCCACACTGTCAAGGTCATGGAAACAAGGAGAGTCTGAGCAACTGTCAAAGCCCAGAAGAGACTAAACAGACATGATGACCCCATGGCCTTTGAGATCCTGGAACAAGGAAAGGTATAACAAAGGGAACATGAATAGGGACTTCGGTTAATAATAGAGTATCAATATTTGTTCATTATTTGTCATGATTCTGTAGAAAATTAGACAGGAAAAATTAAACGTCAAATAAGAGAAACCTACTGTAACAAACTGGAAATCCAGAAGAAACAGGTGATTTCTTTGTAAAAACTCATTACCAAAATGAACACTAAATTAAGGAAAATACAAAAAGACCAATTAATTACTGAGGAATCTCTTCCCCATACTGGTTATCCTATCACTGTTCCAGGGTTTCCCTCTCCCGGGACAGGGAAGGAACAGGGACAGAGCTGTTTGGCAGCTCCACTAATATCTGGTCCCACCCAGAATCTTCATCTCCCCCAGCCACGCCTACCCACTGAGGACACCTGAGGAAGGATCAGGGATTATTGATTCAGATATATCAACTACAAATTTTTCTTTTCCCAGCGACTGGACACACTTACTGAAGTAAAATAAATTAGTATTTACTTACTGTCCTCCCAAGACTGCAAGAAGTTCTTTCACTTACTGACAAGTCAGGATCGTTGGTGGTGGTAAACTCAAGTCTCTTTCCTTGGGCATCAGGTCCTCACATCTCAGAGGCTGGCCCAAAACAGCCCATGTGCCCTCAGAAGACACACAGACCTCATTCCTGCCCCTGAGAGGTGGGAGCCCTTGAGTTATGCCATCTCCCTGGCCATATTAATTGCCCATCCCTGAAAAACAATACTGCTCATTTTCTAGTATCTTCTCTCTCATTTACTAAGTGAAGAAACCAAATGCTAGGGTGGTAAGGAAACTCTTGTGCAATGAAGTAATGGGAGGCTCAAGAATTATTCCATGCCATGGAACCCATAATTGGCAGGCTTTCCAGAGGCCACATGGATGCATATGGCTCTCCAAGACAATGCAGCCTCAGTGTGAACCTCCCATTGGGAGGTCCAGGTGCTCCCATATCTTTGATTCTTAATGAATATGAATGTCAAAAGTTTCTAACGACTGAAAAGACAAAGGATTGCAGGGCCATGGTCTCCTGTATGGTTGTTGTGTCAGGGACACACTCCAATGTTTAGAGGATTATTACTTCTCTTGGCAGCCTATGAGGCTGTGAGGGGGAGGACTTTTTCTCAACCACATGGATGTTGGTAGTTGAAACTTCTCAAAGGAATGTCTACACTGCCCAGGTAGCTGTTGAATTGCCCGTAACTATACATGAGGGCCTGACAATGCCCAGGCTGGACTGAGCTAGAGGACCACAGATGCCTGCCTGGATAGTCAGAGGTCAAGGGCTGTCCTGCCTGAGGCTTGATCATCTACTCATGCCCACTCAGATGGGACAAAGGATGCCTCCAGTGCCAAGAGGGCCCCACCAGCCCTTAAGAAGGCAGCAGCTGGGGGCTGGCAGGTCACTGCACCCAGTCCTGTATAAATCCACACATGTCCACTGAGTGCCCTCCTGTCTGGGCTGTGCTGGAATCTGAGGCTGCCCAGGCAGGGTAGGGCCAGCATCACCCTTCCCAGGTAGGAGGGCAGAAGGAAACCATGCATGACTTCTGACACCCTCTCCAATCCTTGACAGAGGTTGAGTTGGATAAGAAACAGTCCGAGACAAGAACAGACATTTCATTCTTCTTTCAGAGCCCAGGACTGAGGGAAGGGAGGCCAGAAAAACAGTTATTGACCTCAGCTCCCTGACTCTTGTTTGACCCTGGGCAAGTCCTATCCATTCTGGAGGCTTGAGAGAGAAAGAGAGGGGAGGGCAATGAGGGCCAATTGTGCTTAAACCTAACTCTAACCTTTACCCTAAGAACCCTAACCTCTAACCTTAACCCCCTAACAACCCTAGCCCCAGACCCCTAGACCCTCGCCCCTGACCCCTAAACTCTAATCCCCGGCCCTGACCCTTTAACCACAACCCTCTACCATGACTCTCCAACAATGACCCATAACCCTAAACCATGACCCCTGAACCCTCACACTGACTCAATCCCAGGCCTAAAGCCCGGCCTAGTGGGTACCAAGGGATGACTGTATGAACTCTCAAAGAAACCAAGGAACTAAATCTTCCTGACCATGAATTTAGCAATGGTTTCTTAGATTTGACAGTAAAGCATAAGAAATGAAAGAAAAAAATAGATAACTTGGATTTCCTCAAGATTACAAACCTTTGTGCAACAAAAGAGGCTCTCCAGAAAGTAAAAAGACAGCCCACAGAATGGAAGATAATATTGGCACATTATATATCTGATAAGACTCTTTACCGAGAATATACCAAGGACTTTTACAACTCATCAACAAAAAGACAAACAATAAAATTTTTGAAACAGACAAATGACTTGCATGGACTGCTCTCCAGGCAAGACATACAAATGGTCAACAAGGACATGAAAAGATGTCAAACATCAGTAGTCATGATGAAAATGCAAATTAAAGCCACAGTGTGATGCCCCTTCACACACACTAGAATAAAAATAAATTTTTAAATAGATTTTTAAATAAATTTTTAAATATATAAATAAAAATAACAAATGTTGGCAACAATGTAGAGAAATTAGAACCCTTAAAAGTTACTTGTGGAGATGTACAATGGTGTAGTCTATGTGTACAAAACTTTAGCATTTACTCAAAAATATAATTACCATGTGGTTCAACAACTCCACTCCTAGATATATACCCAAAATATGGAAAACAGGTGTTCAAACAAAAACTTGTTCACCAATTATTCATAGCAGCACTGTTCACAATTGCCCAAGGTAGAAAAGATTTAAATGTCCATCAGCAGGTAAACAGATAAGCAAAATAAGGTAGATCCATAAGCTGCATTATTCTGTCATATAAAAGAATAAAGTAAAATTATACAGCCACTGTGGAATACTGTATGGTGGCTCCTCAAAAACATGGAAAATGTATGATCCCTTGATTCTGCTCCAGGGTGTACACCCAAAATATTAGAAAGCAAGGACTGGAACAGATATCTGTACCCCATATTCATAGCAACATTATTCACAATTTCCAGCCAAAAGGTGGAAGCAACACAACACATCCTTCAACAGATGAATGGATAAGTACAGTGTAGTATATACACAATGGAATATGATTCAACCTTTAAAACTAAGGTAATTCTCACACATGCTACAATGTGGATGAACCTTGAAGTCATTATGCTAAGTGAAACAAGCCAGACACAAAAAGGACAAACGTTCTATGATTCCACGAGTATGAGGTATCCAGATAAGTCAAATTCAAAGACAAAGTAGAATAAGGTTGCCAGGGGTTGAGGTGAGTTAGTGTTTAATGCCTACGGTTTCATATGGGGAAAATATCTGGAGATGGATGGTGAGGATATTTTTACAACAATGTGAATGTAGTTAATGCCATAGAACTGTATACTTAAAAATGGTTTAAATGGGGCTTCCCTCACGGCACAGTGGTTAAGAATCTGCCTGCCAATGCAGGGGACATGGGTTCAAGCGCTGGTCCTGGAAGATCCCGCATGCCGTGGAGCAGCTAAGCCCGTGTGCCACAACTACTGAGCCTGCGTTCTAGAGCCTGCGAGCCACAACTACTGAAGCCCGTGTGCCTAGAGCCCGTGCTCCACAACAAGAGAAGCCACCGCAACGAGAAGCCTGCACACAGCAATGAAGAGTAGCCCCCGCTCGCCGCAACTAGAGAAAGCCTGCACACAGCAACAAAGACACGACACAGCCAAAAAATAAAAAATAAAATAAAATTTTTAAAAAAGCTTTAAAAAAGTGGTTTAAATGGTAAATGTTATGTATTTTTAATCACGATGGAAAAAATGAATGAAATAATCATCAATGTTACAATGTGGATAAACACTGCAAACATCCTAAGTGAAAGAAGCCACACAGAAAAACCACCCAGATCATGCTCATCTTGTACACTCTAAGTCCAGCAAGGTTTTTAAAGTGAGGAAAAGCCCCAGTGATGGTTCCAAGAAAAGAAAACTGGATTCGAATGGAAAATATATTTCCACAAAGCTGGGGCAGCTGGTGAAAGTTGAAGCAGGTCTGGGGATAGGATTATAATGTGGAAACCATAATTATTCCTCATTTTGGGGTTATGTGCTGGTTCCCTGGGAGAGTGGCCCTCCCACTCTCACAGGGTAAAACAAACTGGAGTATTTTGTGAATGTGGAAAACTTGATACTGCTATTTGAAGTTTTTTATACACTTGAAATTTACTAGAAAATAAAGTACTTATCAAAACAACCATGCCATACCACGCCAGAAATACAGACATCAAACTTTGTTATAGAGGCCAAGCTCTACCCAGATCCAGCTCACCCACAGTGGTGATGCCAATCACCCTTGTAGGAGTCCACATACTACAAGAGGCACCATTGGAAGATTACATTGGGAGCCACTATGTCTTGGGTGCTGTGGATGACCTAGATGTAGTTGAAACAGTGGGATTTCTGAATTCTAGTTTTCCATATTCAACCACCAAAAAACTGTTACAACTAAAAGATGAATTCAGTAAAGCTGCAGGATACAAAAAAAAAAGAAAAATCAATGCACAAAAATCATTTGTGATTCTATACACTGATAATGAACCATCAGAAAAGGAATTTTTTTAAAAAATCCCACTTACAATTGCATCCAAAAAGAATACTAGGAGTAAATTTAACCAAGGACGTGAAGGACCTGCACACTGAAAACTGGAAGACACTGATAAAGGAAACTGAACAGACAAAAATAAATGGAAAGATACCCCGTGCTCATGGGTAAAAAGAATATTTTGAAAATATGCATTCTAAGGTGGGACTTTCCTGGCCGTCCAGGGGTTGGGACTCTGTGCTCCCACTGCAGGGGGCGCAGGTTCGATCCCTGGTTGGGGAACTAAGATCCCGCATCATGCATGCCACATGGTGTGGCCCAAAATTTTTTTCTTAATTTTAAAAAATATGCATTCTAGCCAAATTAATGTACACATTCAACACAATCCCTACCAAAAGTCCAACGACATTTTCCATAGAAACAGAGCAAACAATCTTAAGATGTGTGTGGAACCACAAAGGACCCAGAAGAGCCAAAGCCACCCTGAGGAAGGAGAACGGGCTGGAGGCATCTCGCTCCCTGACTTCACACTTCATTACGAAGCTACAGTCCCAAAAAAGTGTGGAATTGGCACAAAAACAGGAGCACAGACCAGAGGAACAGAGCAGAGAGCCCAGGAATCAACCTACAGGTATGTGATCAGTTAATTCACAAGAAAGGAGCCAAGAACATACACCAGGGAAAGGACAGTCCCCTCAAGAAATGGTGCTGGGAAAACCAGGCTCCACACGCCAAAGAACAACACTGCACTCTGTCTACACCACACACAAAAGCGGCCAAAAACCCAGTTTTCCACATCAAGCCCTTCCTCTCCTGGGTCCTCTGAAGACAGACACCCTCAGCGGTCAGCCATGCACAGGAACATTCTCCCCACATTTCCTCACCTTTTCCCTCAGTGGCATCACCTCCCAGCAGGTCCTGAGGAGACCAGGCTCCTCTCAGCATGAACTGGACCCCACAGTGTCCCCAAGCTGAAGCCTCAGGGGATCCTGAGGAGACTCGGCCTCTGTTAGTGTGGACTCGACCCCAGCTTGTCCTGAAACCTGGCCGTCAGCGTGGACGCAACCCGCGTGTCCCAGAAGCCAAAGCCCCAGTGGGTCCTGAGGAGACAGGGCTCCTCTCAGCATGAACGTGAACAGCATGATCTGAACAGACATCCCGCCAAAAAAAGATATACAGATGGTAAACATCATACAGAAACAAGCTCAACATCATATACCATTAGGGAATTACAAATTAAAATCATGAGATATCACAGCACACCTATTAGCACTGCTAAACTCCAAAAATATGAAAATACCAATTGCTAGAGGGTGAGGAACAAAAGGAGCTCTCCCTCATAGCTGGGGGGATGCATGTGCAGCCACTTTGTAAAACAATTTGGCAGTTTTTTCCAAAGCTAAACAAGTCTCACGTTGGGATCCAACAATCATGCTTCCAGTATTCAGGCAACTGCTTTGAAAATCTATGTCCAAATGCAAACAAGGATGCAATTATGCACAGCAGCACTTTCATAATGGCTAAAAACTTGAAGAAATCAGGATATCCTTCAAAAGATGAATGTATAAGCAAATTGGGGTAGATCCATGTCAAGGTGAGTAGAATATGCCACCCCAAAATATGTCTCTCTGGCATAAGGATTATTGGTCTGCTTTAAAAAAAAGGGGGGCTTCCCTGGTGGCTCAGTGGTTAAGAGTCTGCCTGCCAATGCAGGGGACACGGGTTCGAGCCCTGGTCCGGGAAGATCCCACACGCCGCAGAGCAACAAAGCCCATGCTCCACAACTACTGAGCCTGCGCTCTAGAGCCCACGAGCCACAACTACTGACCCCGTGTGCCACAACTACTGAAGCCTGCACACCTAGAGCCTGTGCTCCGCGACAACAAAAGCCACAATGAGAAACCCACGCACTGCAAAGAAAAGTAGCCCCTGCTCGCCACAACCAGAGAAAAGCCTGCACGCAGCAATGAAGACCCAATGCAGCCAAAAATAAAATAATATATTCAATAAAAAATCTCAGAAAACTGAGATTGCTGTTTTATGAAAGACATTTACAATACAGAAGTCGCCATTTATAAGGGTATGTCCCTCTTTGCACCAAAAATAGAAGGATAATTAAATCTTAAGTAACTCTTTTCAATGGAGAAGTCCTGACTTAAATGTGCAAACAATCATACCCTTGTTTACTGTGCTTTGCATGATAACCTGCCATAAGTGGTCTTCCTCCCTTCCCCAGCATATTTCTTCTGTTTTTAGCTGAAGAGCTATTTAAGGGGATGGTTTTGGTCATTTCAGGGAGTGACTCAGTTTTCCTTGCTATCCCCCCTGTATTCAGAAGGTAGACATGTAATTAAACTTCTGCTTTTCTCCTGGTAATCTGTCTTTTATTACAGGGGCAGGGTGGCCTCAACCAAGAACCTGCAAAAGTAGAGGGAAAATTGTTTTTCCGCCCATACACATGCAGTGGAATACTACTCAGCAGAAAGGAATGCACCATCAGCCTATGGAAAGACATGGATAAATCCTCAGTATATACTGCTAAGTGAAAGCATCCAGGCTGAGGAGGCTGCACACAGTATGACCCCATTGGTGACATTCTGGGAAAGGCAAAGCTACATAGATGATAAGCAGATCATGGGGTGGGGGGTTTGAAGTATTCCATGTGACATTCTAGGATGGATACCTGTCACTATGCATTTGTCTAAGCCCACAGATGTGTATAGCCCAAGGGGCCAATCATAATCTATTCAAATTTAGTTATTTAGAATGTAGGCATGTGTCAGGATGGAATACATAATGTGACAGAGTCTAACTGTGTTAGAAATATATGGAAACAACTCACTGTAGGGGATGGGATAAAAGGTGCTGACCTAAGTTACCTTTGGAAATGAATGGAATCTGTAGACTAAAGGCAAAATGGACCGTATATAAAGAGTGGGCTTTATTTTACGAAGTTCTTTCCAGGGTGTAGTAGCTAACAACTCTGAAACCTCTGCACATGTAACCTGGAAAGGAGCAATGCATACATAAATGGCAGATGGTGGGAGCCAGGCTCCTCATTGTGGGAACAGGAAGTTACAGATAAGCAAGGGGAGAGCCTCTGCCCTCATAAACCTGGATCTGGGCTTCCTGGGAGGACGCTGACTGGCCGGGGGAAACACACAGATCTTCACGCTGGGAAGACCCTGCAGACACAGGAACTTCACACCCCATCTTTCCACCCATACCTGCTGGAAACACTCAGCCCTCCATCATCAGTCAATTGCAGCGTTTAAGACATTCTCACCCCCAGGCAGATAAAGGAACATGAGGGTCTTGCTTACCCCTAAGCTGTCCCAGAATCCAGGCCCTGGGGGTGGAGCCAGGATGGGGGTGCCTGGGCTCCTGACCAGCAGGTGAGAGGAAGGAGGAAGACCAGTTCCGAGGACAGAGGTTCCCTCAAGTCTGTGAGCCCAGGAGCCCCGATGGGATTCATTCCCAGTGCGGACATGGGCAGGGCCTGCAGTGGTTCTGTGTTCCCCCTGGGCCCCTTTGATGAAGCCATGGCAACACTGGGCCCAGACGTCTCCTGGCGGTGTCTCAAACTCTGACACAGCGGTTTTACAAAGGAACAAGAGAATGGAGCTGAGCCCCTGACGGCCACTCCTTTCTGGCTCTGAGTTGCTTCCAACAGGACCGCAATCACCTGCACATAGTCTGCTGTGACCTACCTGCCCCCATTGGCCTTTCCTCTCCCTCCCTGCGATGAGTCCCGTGACATTTCCAGCCTGGACCCCTCTCCCAGGCCAGACGCCTCTGTCCAGTCACTGCACCCCCATCTCACCTTGGGGGCTAACAGGGCACTCAGGGGACCAGGATCCTGCAGGTCTCCACACCCAGGAGCAGCCCCACCTTCCCAGGTTGCTGAGCCCAGGCACCGGGTGTAACCGAGCAGGACCCTACGGGGCCTTCCCAGGACAGACCCCTCCCCCACATCCTCTGCTGGAGCTCCTCTCTGAAGTACCTGGATAACAGCATCTGATGCACGCTTCCTGAGTTGTTTTACAGATGCTGAAACCACCACCAAACGGAAGAAATTAACTACCTGATGATCATGAACAGGTAGCCCCGGAACTTCTGGTGCCTAAGAATTTAGAGTGTTAACTGCCTGTTACCTCACCATCAACCAGAGAATTGTGCACCAGCTGATCACATACCCTGCGACCCCCCTCCATCACTTGGCCTTTAAAATTCCTTTGCTGAAATCCTTCAGGGAGTTTGGGGTTTTAGAGCACAGGCCGCCTGGCCTCCTTGTATTGGCACTTTTACAATTAAAGCTGCACTTCCCTTCACCACACCCGGTGTCAGTAGACTGGCTTTACTGCACTCGGGCAAGCGGACCCAAGTTTCGTTTGGTAACACTGGGGTCTCCCAGGCTCCCACTCTCCTTGTGCCCCACTGACTGTCATCTGCTCCTCCAGAGTCTTGTTGCAGCAAAAATAGAAATGAAGTTTTCCCTCCCCTGAGAACAAGGAAAACAAAGGGAACAGCGAATAGGCTAGAGAAGAAACATAATCTGGCCTGAAAGAATTAATCACTCCTTGTTTTACTTTGTCACTAATTTGTAGTAACTAGATGTGTACTTTACAAAGCTAACCTCACTCCCTGACGCTATGTCATTTACATTCGGCACCCATCACCCCTAACTCTGTGTGAGTTACATCCCCTGCCTCTCACTCCCTAACCTTATTATGTCCAGCACTTACATTCTATACGCCCTTCATAACAAGTCACCCCCTATAGTTTTTGCATTTCAGAAACAAGGTCACTGGTCGATAAACCAGAGGCAAACGGACGCAATTACCAGACTGCCGGACCCCAATTACCGGGCAGCCTGATGCCAGCTATGACTGTTTTGAAATAATGCAAAGGAAAGGAGGAATGCAAGACCTTCACTACTTTGATCCTCATCCTATACCCCAGACTGCGAGAGCGCCACGTATAAAATCTTCCCTGATTCTCAAGGAGGGGTGCCCAGTTCTTGAGGCGCTAGCTGGCTGTGTCTTCCCTGTTGTCTGGCAGAAGAATAAAGCCATCTCTCTCTTCCTCCAAAATCCCTGTCTCCGTATTTCTGTTTGGCCTCGGTGCACAGGGAAGCCGAGATTTCGACAACAGTCTGTGGCCAGTTCCCACACTAATTCACCTCTACACCCACAGCCCTGGCCCAAGCCCGATCTTGTGCCTGGTTCCTCCATCAGGCCCTGGTAAAACTCCCTGCCCACACGGTGCACCTCACATCCCACCCCAACGTGGTCTTTCTGAAGCATAAACGAGACTGTGACTCTCTCCCACCTGTAATCCCCCAAATGTTTCCCCACTTCCACTAGGGTATCTGCTGGGAGAGACATCTGCCAAGGCCCTGAGAGTCCCTGGCATCCCCACGAGGCTGCTGGCTCCTGGGTTCCCTGACAGTGAGCACCTCAGCTGGCCAGGCGACATGGCAGGAAACCCCAGAACTGCTCACCTCAGGAGGGGACTGGCACGGCCACTGCCTGATCAGAGAGAGCAGAGAAGGGCTCCCCAGCTGGGACACAGACTCTGCACGAGTGGCCTCTCCCTGAGCCACTACATCACCTCGTGTGACTTGAGGGAAGGAAGGACCGAGGCACACTTGGCTCCTAAGGAGGATGGGATAGGCTCAGCCATGTCCCCACAAATTCACATGCTGAATCCCTAACACCCAGGACCTCAGGATGTGGCTGTATTTGGAGATGGGATTTTTAAAGAGGTGATCAAGGTAAAAATGAGGTCACTAGGGTGGATCCTAATCCAATAGGATTGGTGTCCTACAAGGAGAGATTAGGACACAGAGAGGCACAGGGGGAGATCATGACGACCTGGGGAGAAGATGGTTGTCTAAGCACCAAGTAGAGAGGCCTCAGGAGAAGCCAGTCTGCACACACCTTGATCTCAGACAGCATCCAGGACTGGGAGATAGGCCTGTTATTCAAGCTGCCCAGTCTGTGGTATTTGTTATGGAGGTCCTGAGCAGACTCACATGCAGGGTAACTCAGGGCTCAGACTGGACAGAGCCCACTCTCCATCCCCCTGTACGTGAGTTACAGGATCCTCAGGATCTGAGGAGGGGGACCCTGAGGAGAGACACAAGATAGAAGATGCTAGGCATTAACATGACTGCATTCATGTTAAACGTGCCTGAAGTCCATTCACACGAGATGGTTTTGTCCTGTATGTACATCGGCACCTTCGGTCTGAACTGCAGATCTTTAGCTTCACCACCTCCACTGAGAGCATTAGCTTCACCTGCTGTGGACCGTCTCCTATAGGATTTCCAGAACCACAAAGCATCGAAGCTTCACAGGATCCAGAGTCTGTGCGCTAGCGTCTGGGCGACCCTCACAGCAGGGCCGCGCAGCTGCCCATCAGAACCCATTTCCCTTTTTCCTGTTCACAGCTACCCTGCACCTCCCAGCTTTCCCACCCCTTACAGCTAGGGCGTAGTGTCTCGTGTTACCAAGGGGAAGGGGTGGAGGTGGTGAGGGCCTTGGCCAGCCTGCATCCTTGGACGGAGGGCATGATGCCCACCTGGTCACCCCACCCTGCTGGTTGGAGCCCTCACCTGGAAGCAGGGAGGAGAAACAAGGGGGACAGAGCCTGGGACCTGACACCCACCTGCCCTGGACTCTCACAAGAAGGGGACAGAGACAGCTTGAGCTTCAGCCCAGTTTTAGGAGACACTTTGTTCCAGCAACAAACTTCTGCCTTAAAAGCCAAGGTGCTTTACAAACCCCTCCCCAGCTGTCACAGAAAGTCAGGCTTAATCTCATCACACTTTTCTCAAACCCCAGCTCATGGTGAGACCACCTCTCAGGTGATGGTGCTTCAGAGCAGCCCCTTTAAAAGATCCCTGGAGTTCAGCTCTCCCAGCCCTGCCGTCAGTTTAAGGGAGAAGTTTCCTTGACAACCTTGACAAACCTGCTCAGTTTCCTTGACAACCAAGCTTCACAATCTCCCAAACTCTTCTCCTTCAAACATCCCTATTCTAGGCTTGATGAGCCTAAAGTGACAGTGCTGTCATCATGTGCCAGAGAGTGACTCCTCCAAGCCCGTAGTTCCTGGTTACATGATGCTATTGATGATGAAATCCCAGAAGAGCCAGCTTTGCAAGGTAACCACTTCTGGACTCGGCACTGGGTCCCTTTCCACGGACAGAGTGGAGTGGCTGTTTCCACGGGGCCCGTGGTGGAAGAGCTCACCTAATGCTGCCAGGACTTCATCCCTTCCAGGTGATTCCAGGGTCCTCATTCTCCCCAGACCCCCACCCACATGGCTGCTGTCTGTGCCAGTCTATACGGGACCTTGGCAATCTCCTAAAATGAGGGTTATTTTATACACAGGTAATGGGTTGAATGCTGACCCCAAAAGATGTGCCCCCCCAGAACACGTGAACAGGACCATATCTGGGAAAAGGGTCTTTGTATATGTAGTTAAGGATCTCAGGGTGAGGTCATCTTGGGTTAGGGTGGCCCTCAATCCAACTGAGAGAGTCCTTATGAGAAACAAAAGAAGAGAAACACAGACTTAGAGAAGCCACGTGAAGACAGAGGCAGAGACGGGAGGGATGCAGCCACAGGCCTGGGGACGCCTGGAGCCCCCAGAAGCTGGAAAAGGCAGGAAGAACCCTATCCTGGAGCCTTTGGAGAGACTTCCGTCCTCCAACACCTTGATCTCAGATGTCTGGTCTCCAGGACTGGGGGAGGATGAATTCCTGTTGTTTTAAACCACCCATCTTGTGGTCATTTGTTACAGAAGCCACAGAACGGTCACACAGACCCTGCTCTGTAGGATCCTGGAAGTGTGGGTCTCATTAAAGGCCAACAGAGGCTGGATTGTAGAGCCCTTAGAGTCAGCATTGGGCCCCAGAAATCCTAAAGCAATGGCTGGACACCAGAACGTTGAGGAGTCAGTCAGAAGCCCAACCCTAAGGGTGCCGGCTGCACACGGTCTCCCCAGGTTTTTACGCCTGTACATGCATAAAATAAGTATTTCCATCCTGATTCAGGACCTCTGTTATCACCGTTCACGTTGCTAATTAAGAACCCACTAGTTACACAGATGAAAACCCTATCAGGACACTTGCTCCAGTGGTAAACAATTCTGAAGTTGGTCACAGGTGGGGAATCGTCTCCCATGCAGCCAGCAGCCCCCACACAAGGAGCGTCCTCATTGCAAAGCTGGGGGACCGTGAGGAGGCGTCTCTGAGTAAACGTGAGCTGAGCCCCAGGCCAACTGCTGCTGAACTTTTCCCACCCTTCCCAGGTAAAACACCTGAATGTATGCAAGGACTTCAAAGCCTAGAGGAAGGGGCTTGGAGTCACACCAGCGACAACACGCAGGCCGACTTGGTGCCTGCAGGCCAGCCAGGATGGTCCTGGCCCCGGGCACTCTTCTGGAAGCTTTCCATTTCCCTGCCTGAGGTACCCCTCCTGTCCCAGCCCCCACTGCTTTTTTCCTTCCTCACCTCTGCCCGGGTAGAAATTCCAGAAGCAGGTATGGGTGACACATCCTCTTCTTTAGCAGGTGGCAGCCCGGCAACTCCTGCAGAAAGTCCAGCAGAGCCCCACTCACACCGGGCCACCCATAGAGCCGTGGGCCCTACTCCCTCCCACCAGCCCAGCCCCGAGACTGCTGACGGGGCAGAGAATATGGCGTCAGGCACAGCTGCAGGGGCTTTTGCTGCCTGGAGGGGTATTTATATTGACCTCAACCCAGGCACACCTGTGGAGGGCTGGCCGGCCGAGTCAGGCTGCCCAGGTCAGCCAATCCTCGCCCCTCAGGGGCTCAGAGTTGCAGAAAATGGGCCTTGCTGCACCGGCCAGGTCCAAGGAACAGGTGTAGGGTCCTGAGAGTCAGGATAGACAAGAGGCGGCAGCCCTGGCTTGTTTTCTAATCATTTTATCTGGTCCATGAGTGGGAGACAACTTCAAGAAGACCCTCTCCTAATGAGAGGAACCCAGGAGTCAGGGAGAGGAGGGGTGGTGGGTGGAGACAGAAGCCTGGTGCCCCGGCTGCAGTGGAAACCCCTGGAAGACCAGGCGGAGAGAGGCCACACAGAGTGAAGCCCAGGGTCACAGACCTGTCGGAGCTGCTGTTTGTTAGTTCAAGCCCTGCTCTGAGGTGCTCTGTGTCAGCTCTGAGCAACAGGTGAGCTGGGGGTGCTCTGCAATGAGGGCTATGTGCACGGTTCCTGTGTGCCCAGCCCTGCCGGGGTACCTGCCCAGGGGAGCTCCATATCCAGGGAGGGGCCTGCCCACGAGAACCCTGTGGGCTGCTGGGTACCTGCTCAGGTGAGCTCCATATCCTGGGAGGGGCCTGACCATGAGAGCCCCATGGGCTGCTGGGTACCTGCTCAGGTGAGCTCCATATCCTGGGAGGGGCCTGACCACGAGAGCCCCGGGTGCTGGAAGGGGGGCGTGTGTATGAGCGTCCTCTCTGTGCAGCCGGCACAGAGTTGCTTAGCAACTTCCCTGTGGGCGGTGCTGGGATGAAATGAGAACCAGGAGATGCTGCGGGCCCTATGAACCCCTGTCCATCCAGAGTGATGAGGTCAGTAGGTGGGTGCTGGCCACTGTGCTGCGTGAGGGAGGCCCCACGGGTACCTCTTGTGTCTTCCTCCTGACACCAGGGAGGTCTCCCCAGGACAGAGCAGACAGCCTGCTTGGGGCAGGTGGGAGCTCCTGGTGACACTGCAGGGGACATGAGAGGGACGGACCAGGCAGGGGGAGGTGGGAGCCCAGGCAGAGCCATGGGGCTCGGGGCCAAGGGGGTTCTTCTGGGTCTGAGCTGGGAGTGGACGTGCAGGTGGTGAGTGTGATCCAAGAAAGCTGCCCTGGTGATGTGCGGCTGAACCTGCGTCAGAGTGACAAGCCTTCCGGATGATCCCAGAACACGATAGTGAGACGGATCCTGTTAGAAGAAGGTAAGTGAATCCCCCCAAGAGGAGGCTCTGTGAGCTGGTCCTGGGGGTGTGGGTGAAGGGAACAGGTGTGGAAGCTGCGGGGAGTGGGCAGTCCCCCTGGGCAGGTGGCGGGTGCAGACCCCACTCCGTGGTCCCACACCTGTGCTTCTGGCTGGATTACTTGGCTTCTCAGAGCCTCAGCTTCCCAGTCACTATCGGGTGATGGTAGCATGGATTGACTAGTAATTTCCTCAGAACAGGGTAGAAAGGGAAATGGAAAATGGACATTCCACAGAACACCGTCAGTATGGGAATCGCAGGCCCTGTTTCCCGCAGGTCTGTCTTCAAGATCAGGAGAGCAAATCCGAGCAGACTTGCAGCAGAGCCTGGGGATGGGCTCCGTTTGGTGGGTCCCCCAGTTTCCTGAATCTCGGAAGGGGCAGCTCCAGTGGACAGTGGCAGGTTCATCCCACACCTGGAAGCATCCAGACCTCAAGGCCCAGCAGCCCCCGAACCCTGTGTCTGGGCCCCTGGGAGGCAGACAGGACAGGCCGGCCTCCTCCTCAGCCCTCTTCCTGCCCAGAACAGGTGAGGTCCAGGCCGTCATTAGGAAGAAGCAGGGATGGGGGTGTCCCATGTGGGAAGAGGACACGGAGCAGCTTGTGTATGTGGACGTCCACACCAGGAATGTGGGGCGGTGGGATGTGGGCACTGGGAGGGGCAGACGGTGGGCCTGAGGAAGCAGGGCGGGGCCGGGAGTCCTGAGGAGGGGGTGTGCGAGCTTTGCCTGTGCAGGGCCTCATACTCCACGGGGCTGCCTTCCCCTGGTCACTGGGGAGGAGGAGCCAAGCAGCGTTGGTGGGGTGACCACACGCGTCCCCAGGCCCTGCCAGCATCGGACCTTCAGGCTCGGGGTTGGGGATCCTGAGGAGCGCAGGTCCAGCCGTGCCCACCAGGGAGGCATGGAGGGGTCAGGCAGGAAGCACTGGTGTGGTCATCCCCTGTGTGGAAGCTCCCGAGCCAGTGTCCAGTGGGAGCTCTCACCTCGCACGTGGGTTTCACGTCCACAGCTCAGATCACCTTCTAGCCGCTTGGTTTGTTTTCCAGACACAAAGTCCTAATATCTCCTATGTCCCCTGCCTGTGAAAAGGCGCGTCTGATCTGGTACCAGATGCTGCCCCTGGTCCCTCCTGACTGGATGCCCAGCAGCCAGTGTCACCGCGTCATGAATGTCAGGGGGTGTCAGGCGTGGGGGGACGAGAGCACACGGTCCAGGCCCACGAGGGGCCGTGCCGTCCACGGAGCCAGTGCTGTGGCTGTACGTGTGCCATGCCCCCACCCCACAGGCAGAGACCACCGTCCCCTTACAGACTGTTACCAAGTGAAGTCACATGGACCCTGCTCGGGCCCTCGCCTGGCGAGGCGCTCTGCCTCAGCAGGGAAGGTTTCCTTTTTCCATGTGGGTTCAAGTAGGCAAATAACAAAACCAAAGCTGAGACCACCACAGCACAGGCTCTGTTCAGTGGCCAAAGAATGGAGAAATGGGAACGAAGTTCACAGACCAACTTCTCGCCCTCCTGGAGAGAGTGGTTTAATTTTAAAGGGTAAAGACAAAGGGAGGAGGAGTGAGGCTAATGATGGGGATGAAGAGGCCTTCCGGGGAAGGGGCAGGGATTTTCCCAAGCGAGTGGGGTACCACCTCCTTTCACCCGTCTTTGGTCCTTCAAGTCCAGTCATGGCCACTGATAGGTGTGTCACTTAATATGCTGATATAGTAAATTCAACATGTGATGAGACTCAGGGTCTGTTGGAGGTCACATTCGTTGCCATCTTGGTCCCAGCTGGTTTCATCTGTTTGTTTGTAGCTTCCTTTCTTATCTCTGGACCCCTTAACTTAAATACTTAGGTGAACTCCTGCCGAAGTTGGGGGGTGGAGGACAGCCCTGTGAAAGGTGGGTCCACGGGTTCTGAGCAGGACCTGGAGCAGCTCTGACAACAAGAGGAGGAGGCTGAGACGGGCGGTCAGTCTGACGCCCGCACTGGGGCCTGTGGTCGGCATGCGGAGGTGGTCAGCTGGGGCACGTGTCAGGGAAGGTTCTTGGTGTTTACACAGAAGATGTGAACGTAGGCCCAGATGCAGAGCTGCCTGCAGACGCTGCTACGGAACCCCCTGATTCTTTCCTGAGAAAACTGGCGGGGGGGCATTCAGGCAACAGGGCAAACAGGTTGCTCTGGACGTTCTTGTGGGGAAGTGGGGACTTAGCAATAGGGGCTCAGCCCGCATAACCCCAGAAGCCCTCCCAGGACAGCCCCAGAACCGCTTCTGGAATGGCAAGGAGAAGTGGGTCTTCCACCTACTAGACGTGGAGGAAAGAGCTGGGGTTTGCAGGGCCGCCCTCACCTTCAGGGACTGGTTGGGAGGCTCACAGGACCCAGCACATGCTTGTGGCTTGTGTGCTCACAGCTGAGATGGGGCATAGCACGCAGTAGGGATGCACGGGAGGGAGGGCCCCTGCTCCGGTCACCTCATGACCCTTCATGCCCACTCCTTCCCTTGAGGGTCTCTAGGATGTCTCTTCCCCCAGCGACGAAGGGCAGAACCATGACAGTTACCCCCACCCCCGTCCCCCCAGGGAGGCTCATTAGAGACTTGGCACCCGGCTGGGGGCTGGTCACGTGGTGTTGTCTGCCCTCACCCTCCAAAATGCCAGTGCCCAGAAGGGGAGCCGGGGCTCAGCATGAACCACATGGTTTGTGCAAACAGCACAGGCGCAGGGAGCTGCCCCTAAAGGGAGGAGGGAGGGTTTAGATCAGGGAAGGGAGCTGCTCACCAGCTGCATTAGCTTCCTGGGGCAGCTGTAATAAACGACCACAAACGGAGGCTCAGAGCAACAGAAACCTGTCCTCTCTCAGTCCTGGAGACCAGACGTCTGAGGTCAAGGTGTCCCAGGGCCGCTCTCCCTCCAGAGGCTCCAGGGGAGGGTCCTGCCTGCCTCTTCCAGCTTCTGGAGGCTCCAGGCATCCCTGGGCTTGTGGCCGCATTCCTCCCGTCTCTACCTCCGTCTTCACATGGTGTCTCCTGTGTGTCTGTGTCTCTCCGCTTGTCTCTTAGAAGGACACTGGCACTGATTTAGGGCCACCCTGATCCAGGATGACCTCATCTTCAGATCCGTAACTAATTATACCTGAAAAGACCCTACTTCCAAATAAGGTTCCATTCTCAGATTCTGGGGGGCATGACGTGGACATAACTTCTGGGGGACCCCCATTCAACCCACTATAGCACCCAGTTCCCAGATGCCAGCCGATCTTCCTCAGGACAGCATCAGGCTGGTGATGTTCTGTCTTTCTGCACGGACTTGCCTCTTGTTTCTGGTGGTAACAGTGAGGTTGGGTGGGGAGCACTTCTGGCTGACCTCCCGGTCATTCCAGGGACCACGCTGATGTGTCCTTCACGGGAGAGTGCGAGCACGGCCAGGGCTCCCTGTGAACACTCCACACTGACCGCTCAGTGATCAGACACCTGCATGGGCTGGACCGGTCCCTGGACCTCTGCACCTTCTAGCACATCCACAGCCTGGTGGACTCTGTGCGGGCCTATGACCAGGAGGTGGGGACCGGCAGGATGGGTGGGAGCCCTCCTGCCTGCCACGTGGCCTCCAGCCCACCACAGACCCTCCAGTCCTGCCATGGACACCCCCATCGCATTAACCCCCAAGAGGGCTTCTGGGAGGGGTGAGAATTCGACCATGAAGAAGACAGGGCAGGCCCTAACTGCAACAGGTGAAGGCAAGAACTGGGGGTGCTTGGCTATTTGTCCCCCAAAGACCCAGGATGTGGGCTCTGACTTGATGGGTCCACCTCCACCTGGGCTCACCTGGGGGGTCGCTGCAGGAAGAGCATGTCCTTGGGTGATTTTCCAACTCTCCCCACATCAGCCTCACTCCCTGGGCCCCCCTGACCCCATTAATAGACTTTAAATAGTGTCTCTCATCCATCAGGCCTACGTGGGAGATTTTAATATTGTGTGGGAGTCCAGTGACCAGGGCCCATGTGTCCTGTGTGTCTCGGGAGGGGAGGGAGTCTCACTCTCACATTCCTTCCCCAGTGCACCTGGGGTCGGGGACAGGAGACCCAGGCTTTGTTCTGGCAGAAGCTCCCTTTCTGTGAACAAGTCTTCCCCCAATCCCATTATCCTCACTGGAGGCTCAGGAGGCCACAGCATCGGGGCACCTCCAGCACCAGGACTCCACCCTAGGGAATTTCTCAAGGGCAAGGACCAGGCCTGGAGGCGGAGGGGAGGAGGGAGCCAGCCTCTTCAGGATCCCCGGGGCTAGGATGCCTCCTACCCAGGAGGGCCTTGGACTCAGTTTAACTTCCATCCGGGGTCTCCTACCCTCCCCTGTTAGAGGGGCCCTTCAGATTCTAGGGCCCCAAGATCCTCCCCACCGACTTCTGACCCCACCTGCAGAGTCGGGGACCCAGAGACCCCCTCCCCGGCTTCTTTTTTCTTGGAGGCTCCCAGAATTCCCTGAAGATGTTATACTCAGGGTTCATTATGCTGAAGGATGCAAGTTAAAATCAGCAAGGATGGGGGGATGAGCAAGGTCCACCTTCCTCGGCTGTGGCAGCCCAGGGAAGCCCACCTGAGTCCTGAAGTGCAGGGTTTATTGGGGTCTGTCACGTCAATGTGGGGACCACCATGTGCCTGACCTTGGCCTCCAGCCTCTGGGGGCAACTCAGGAAGCCCCACCGTGTATCACGCCGTCAGCACAGACCAGCCTGGAGCGAGGCCCATGGAGCATGGACACTCCCAAAAGACTCAAGGTGACCTCCTAGAGCCAGGAGCAGAGGCCCGGCCTCTCTGTGGGCTGGTGAACCCACACCACACAGGCCCTGGTGCAGTGCCCGTTCCGTGTGGTCAGCATGGGTGCACGCGGGTCAGCCAGTGTCTGTGTGTCTCAGCCTGTGACCGCTGACCACACTGTCCTGCTCTGCTTCCAAGAACGAGGCCAATGGAGGGACAACGTGTGTGGGAACAAAGCCGGGTCATGGTCAGGCTGGGTGAGAAAGGGTCCAAGGAGTGAGAACCCGGCTGCCCTTGCCTGGTGAGCTGAGAGCTGACGTTCGCCCTGTGGTCAGTCCATCTCCCCACATCCCGAGGTAGAGCTGCCTTTCCTGCACCCTGGGGCAGGGTCATGCCTGTGTATACAGCAGGACGCACAGCAGTGCACGCAGCAAGCCCGATGCCTGCCCTTGCCATGTAGTCAGGGGCTTGGTGAGGGTGGAACATCACGACAGAATGTGGGCCGACCCCGGGGAGGATGTAGGGCTGAAGTGTTTGGGAGCCTCTGGAGGGAACCCTCACCTGTCTGCACAGGTGGATTGAGGACACAGACCAAGGGTGGGCAGGCGGGCAGCCCAGTCCTGGGTCATCCCTGAGGCTGGAGGAGGGGTGTGGAGCGGGGGGTGATGGCGGTGGGGAGGAGGGGCTGATCGCCGGACAGTGTGGAGACAGATCATTCGAGGCAGCAGGGAAGGTGGAAGACTGTGCCCAATGGCAGGATGGAGAGACCAGCAGGCTGCGCTGCAGGCACGGGTAGCAGGGCTGCTCCCTGCAGGGCGGCGCCAGAGCCCCACACCGCTGAAAACCATGGGGTGTCCGGACAGAACCCCAAAGGATGGGGGGCCATATGGGCGGGAAGAGTTTGGAAAAGTCACCTTATCTCCACATGTCCTGGGGGAGGGTTCCCTGCTCCAGCCTCTTTCCTTAGAGTCTCCCCACCTGGGGAAGTCAGCACACCCAACAGCTGGTCATGCAAGGCTTGGAATTCGTCGGGAGGTTGAAAGGGAAAAGGGGGGAAGGAATGAGAAATAAGCTCTATGTATTTGGACAGCACATGACACTCTAATTTCCAATCAGGAAGAGGAATTTCCTAAAGGCTCAGGCTGCCCCTGTAACCAGAATGGGGCTTGAAGCAATCCTGCCACTTTGTGGACGGTTTCAGAAACAAGTTGAAGACACTTGCTCAGGGGCACTGCAATCCACAACGCCTGCAAAGTTGTAAGTGACAACTATTGTAGAAAAATGTCTTGGGGTAAGTAACTGAAAAGAACTTGAAAACAAGGCAGAATTGCAGGAACCGGATTGCAAGAGGTAGATTGGACTTGCCGTTAAAGCACATGAAAGCTGCTCAATATTGCTTATGATTCAGTTGGCCAAAAAGGGTGTACAGGTTGAAACCCATACGACCTTTGTGGCCAAGCAAACATGCGGGAAACACAAATCAACACGACAAAGATGTAGCACTTTGCCCCAGTCAGAATGGCCAACCTCACAAAGTGTAAAAACAACAAATGGAGGAGAGGATGTGGAGAAAATGGAACCCTGCTACGCTGTTGGTGGGAATGTCAATTGCTAACAGCCACGCTGGAGAAGGGTATGATGTTTCCTAAAGATTCTAAAAAATAGAGCTACAGGGACTTCCTGGTGGTTCAGACATTAAGACTCCAACTGCCAAGGCAGAGGACACGGGATCGAGCCCAAGTCCAGAAAGATAACACATGCCACGGAGCAACTAAACCAATGCACCACAACTACTGAGCCTGTGCTCTAGAGCCCGTGAGCCACAACTACTGAATCCTGACGCCTAAAGCCAGTGCACCACAAGAAGAGAAGTCACGGCAATGAGAAGCCCACACACTTCAACGAAAAGTAGCCCCAACTTCCTGCAACTAGAGAAACCCCACACGAAATAAGGAAGACCCAACACAGGCAAAATTAATTACTTAATTAATTAAAAAACAATAGAGTTACAGAGCATACGGCACTACCACTCCTGGGGATATATTTTGGGATAACCATAAATCAACAGGACACAGGAACTTCAACTATTAATGCAGCACTTTTGCAGGATCCTCGACTTGGAAACAATATAAATGTCCTTGGAAGGAAAAAATGGATAAAGACGATATGGTACTTATGTACAATGGAATAGTACTCAGCTAGGAAATCAATGAAATAAGGCCAGTTGCAGCAACTCGAGTGGATTTAGATAAGATCATTCTAAGTGACAAAAGTCAGACACAAAATGACACTTAGCACAAGATACTATTTATAGGTGGAATATAAAATAGATACACATGAACTAAATTACAAAACAGAAACAGGGTCACATATTTACAAAACACACTTATGGCTGATAAAGTGGAAAGGTGGGGTGGGGTGAGACATAAACCAGAGGGTTGAAATTAACACAGATACCATTCCAAAGATGAAATAGGTAATCGACAAAATCTACTCTATAGCTCAAGAAGTGGACTCAGCACACTCTAGTCACCAGAAAAGAATATATACGACGGGTAAGAATCTTAAAAGAATTTACGGATGTCTCTCTGTAAGTGAAACAAGTGGATGTGCAGCAGCAAGAAAGACAGCATTGAAAATCACCTTTACCAAATGATAAAAATAAATTAAAAAAAAAAAAGACACAGAAAGAAAATGTTACAAAATTCGTTCAGGGGACATGATGCAACCTACATTGACCACATTTAGACCCACAGCTGGATGAGAGAAAAGGCTGGACACTCCTGGGGCTGAGAGGATTGGTGAGGTTGGGTGAGCAAATGTAGAACCTTTAAAGTAATACTGTGTGGTACCCATTCTATGGGTCCCAAATCTCCAGGGTCAAGGGCATCTTCCTACAGCGAAAACATGCATGGGAAACCCTGAGGATGGTACCCGAGTGAACGGGAAAGGTTACTAAAACGCACCTCATTTCTCCTCTCATTGTGCTCGGGTTCGCCATTCCAGCTGCTTTACTACCAATCTCCCCATTGGAGACTCAGCACCTTTAACCTCCTGTTTCGTACACTTTGCCATTTGTCCTCAGGAAGAACGGGAAGAGGGGGAACCAATGAGAGAGTACCTCTAGGTGTTAGGGACAGGCAAAGGTCACTCTAATTTCCCATCAGGAAGAAGAATTAACCACAGGCTCAGCCTGTCCCACGGAACCAGAATAGGGCCTGAAGCAATCTTGCGCTTTTGCGGCCAGCTCCCAAAAAAGCGAGTTGACAAATGGAGCTCAGGGGCACTGCAATTCACAAACCTGCAGAGTTATAAATGATAACTATCGTCCAAAAATATATTGAAGGAAGGCAACAAAGGATTTGAAAGCAAGGCAGAATTTCAGGAAACAGTTTTCAAGAGGTAGATTGGCTTCGCCTTTAAATCACATGGAAAGTGGCAAAACGTCGACAATGGTGCACTTGGCCAAAAAGGGCGTATGCGTTTTTTCCTGAATATATTCAGGAAAAAACGCATACGCCCTTTTTGGCCAACCAAAGAAGCGGGCAATGCAAGTCAGCACTACAAAGAAGTCTCACTTCCCATCCGTCAAAAGGGCCATCCTGGAAAACTATGAAAACCAAAAATGTAGGAGAGGCCAAGGAGAAAAGGGAGCCATTTTACGCTGATGTACGGGATGTATATTGGTAACAGCCACACTGGACAAGTGTACGGTGTTTCCTAAAACATCTATAAAACAGAGCTACAGAGCATACGGTACTTCCACTCATGGAGGTATATATTCGGGAAAAAAAATCGACAAGACAGGGACCCCAAAGTTTAGGGCTGCTCTCTTTAAAATAACCACGACTCAGGGACACCATAAATATCCTCAGAAAGAGAAAAATGGATAAACAAGTTGTGGTACTTATGTACAATGGAATATCACTCAGCCCTGAAATCAGTGTCATAAGGCTAGTTAGCAGCATGATGAGTGGATTTAGATACGATGATTCTAAGTGAAATAAGTCACACAGAAAAAGACACTTATCCTAAGATATCGCTTATAGAGGGAATGTCAAAATCGCTACACTTGAACTGAATTACAAAACAGAACAGAGTCACACCTTTAGAAGACACACTATGGCTGCTTAACGGGAAAGGTGAGGTGGGGTGATGCATAAAACAAGGGTTTGAAATTAGCTCAGAGACCGCTCCATAAGCCAAATATGTAATAGACAAGGCCTACTCCCTGCTCAGTGAACTGGACTCAACACCCCCTAGTCACCGCACAAGAATATATCTGACTAGTAAGAATCTGAAAATCTATGTATCGATATCTCTCTGCGAGTGAATCAAGAGGCAGTAAAACGGCATAAACACAGCAGGGAAAAGGAGCCAAACCCCATTCTAAACATAAATAACTTTTTGAAAACCCACAAAACAAAGACAGTGAAAGAGAGAGAAATTCTTACAAAATCCGTTCAGGGTCTCTGATGCAACCTGGATTGACCATATCTAGACCCACAGCTGGATGAGACATAAGGCTGGACACTCTTGGGGCTGAGAGGATTGGTGAGGTTGGGTGAGCAAACGCAGATACTTTAAAATAATACCGCGGGGTACCCCCCCCCATGGGTCTCAAATCTCCAGGTACAAGGGCATCTTCCTACATCAAAACATGCATGGGAAACCCAGAAGATGGTGAGCCGTGAGATCGGGAAAGGTTTCTAAAAGGCACCTCATTTCTCCTCTCTTTGTGCTCGGGTTCGTCATTCCAGCCGCTTGACTAACCATCTCCCTACTTGGAGAATCAGCACCTTTAACCTCCTGTTTCGTACAGGTTGCAATTTGTCCTGAGGATGAACGGGAAGACGGGCAACCAACGAGAGACTAGCCCTAGGTTTTGGGACAGGCATAGGTCACTCCATTTTCCCATCAGGAAGAAGAATGAACCACAGGCTCAGCCTGCCCCCCAGAACCAAAATAGGGCCTGAAGCAATCCTGCTCTTTTGCGGCCAGCTCCCAAAAAAGCGAGTAGACAAATGGAGCTCAGGGGCACTGCAATTCACAAACGTGCAGAGTTATAAATGAGAACTCTCGTCCACAAATATATTGAGGGAAGGCAACGAAGAGGATTTGAAAGCAAGGAAGATTTGCAAGAAACCGATTTCAGGAGGTAGATTCGACTCGCCTTTAAAGCACATGAAAAGTGGCAAAACGTTGATAATGATGCCCTTGGCCAAAAAGGGCGTATGCGTTTTTTCCTGAATATATTCAGGAAAAAAGGCATACGCCCTTTTTGGCCAACCAAGCAAGCCAGAAGGGCAAATCAGCGCTACAAAGAAGTCTCGCTTGACCTCGGTCAAAAGGGCCATGCTGAAAAAGTGTAAAAACCAGAAAAGCAGGACAGGCCATGGAGACATGGAAGCCTTGCTAAGCTGATGGGCGGGACGTAAATTGCCAACAGGCACTCTGGAGAAGTGTACGGTGTGTCCTGAAAAAAGTAATAAACACAGCTTAGAGAGCATAGGGCACTTCCACTCATGGGCGTATAAATTGGGAAAACTAAAAATCAACAAGACACAGGCACCCAGAACTTTACGGCTGCTCTGCTTCCAAGAACCTCCACTTTGTTATGCCTGCAATATCCCAGGAAAGAGAAAAATGGATAAAGAAATGGTGGTAGTTGGCACAATGGAATATCACTCAGCCATGAAATCAATGTCATAAGGCTAGTTAGCACCATGATGAGTGGATTTAGCGACGATAATTCTAAGTGAAATAAGTCACACAGAAAAAGACACTTATCCTAAGATATCGCTTATAGAAGGAATGTCAAAATCGCTACACTTGAACTGAATTACAAAACAGAACAGAGTCACACCTTTAGAAGACACACTATGGCTGCTTAACGGAAAAGGTGAGGTGGGGTGATACATAAAACAGGGGTTTGAAATTAGCTCAGAGACCACTCCATAAGCCAAATATGTAATAGACAAGGCCTACTCCCTGCTCAGTGAACTGGACTCAACACCCCCTAGTCACCGCACAAGAATATATATGACTAGTAAGAATCTGAAAACCTATGTATCGATATCTCTCTGCAAGTGAAACAAGAGGGTGTAAAGCGGCATAAACACAGCAGGGAAAAGCAGCCAAGACCCATTCTAAACATAAATTCTTTTAAACATCCCACAAAACAAAGAGAGTGAAAGAGAGAGAAATTCTTACAAAATCCGTTCAGGGTCTCTGATGCAACCTGGATTGAGCATATCTAGACCCACAGCTGGATGAGACATAAGGCTGGACACTCTTGGGGCTGAGAGGATTGGTGAGGTTGGGTGAGCAAACGCAGATACTTTAAAGTAATACCGCGGGGTACCCACCCCATGGGTCTCAAATCTCCAGGTACAAGGGCATCTTCCTACATCAAAACATGCATGTGAAACCCAGAAGATGGTATGCCGGGAGATCGGGAAAGGTTTCTAAAACGCACCTCATTTCTCCTCTCCTTGTGTTCGGGTTCCCCATTTCAGCCGCTTGATTAACCATCTCCCTACTTGGAGAATCAGCATCTTTAAACTCCTGTATCGTACAGGTTGCAATTTTCCTGAGGATGAACGGGAAGACGGGGAACCAAAGAGAGACTACCCCTAGGTGTTGAGACAGGCACAGGTCACTCCATTTTCCCATCAGGAAGAAGAATGAACCACAGGCTCCGCCTGCCCCCTGGAAGCCGAATAGGGCCTGAAACAATCCTGCGCTTTTGCGGCCAGCTCCCAAAAAAGCGAGTAGACAAATGGAGCTCAGGGGCACTGCAATTCACAAACGTGCAGAGTTATAAATGAGAACTCTCGTCCAAAAATATATTGAGGGAAGGCAACGAAGAGGATTTGAAAGCAAGGCAGATTTGCAGGAAACAGATTTCAGGAGGTAGATTCGACTCGCCTTTAAAGCACATGAAAAGCGGCAAAACGTTGACAATGATGCCCTTGGCCAAAAAGGGCGTATGCGTTTTTTCCTGAATATATTCAGGAAAAATCGCATACGCCCTTTTTGGCCAACCAAGCAAGCTGGAAGGGCAAATCAGTGCTCCAAAGAAGTCTCGCTTGCCCTCGGTCAAAAATGCCATGATGAAAAAAGTGTAAAAACCAGAAAAGCAGGACAGGCCATGGAGACATGGGAGCCTTGCTACGCTGATGGGCGGGATGTAAATTGCCAACAGGCACTCTGGAGAAGTGTACAGTGTGTCCTGAAACAAGTAATAAACACAGCTTAGAGAGCATAGGGCACTTCCACTCATGGGCGTATAAATTGGGAAAACTAAAACTCAACAAGACACAGGCACCCCAAACTTTACGGCTGCTCTGTTTCCAAGAACCTCCACTTCGGTACACCTTAAATATCCCAGGAAAGAGAAAAATGGATAAACAAATGGTGGTACTTGGCACAATGGAATATCACTCAGCCATGAAATCAATGTCATAAGGCTAGTTAGCAGCATGATGAGTGGATTTAGCGACGATGATTCTAAGTGAAATAAGTCACACAGAAAAAGACACTTATCCTAAGATATCGCTTATAGAGGGAATGTCAAACTCGCTACGCTTGAACTGAATTACAAAACAGAACAGAGTCACACCTTTAGAAGACACACTATGGCTGCTTAACGGGAAAGGTGAGGTGGGGTGATGCATAAAGCAAGGGTTTGAAGTTAGCTCAGAGACGGCTCCATAAGCCAAATATGTAATAGACAAGGCCTACTCCCTGCTCAGAGAACTGGACTCAACACCCCCTAGTCACCGCACAAGAATATATCTGACTAGTAAGAATCTGAAAACCTATGTATCCATATCTCTCTGCAAGTGAATCAAGAGGGTGTAAAGCGGCATAAACACAGCAGGGAAAAGCACCAAGACCCATTCTAAACATAAATTACTTAAAAAAACCCACAAAACAAAGACAGTGAAAGAGAGAGAAATTCTTACAAAACCCGTTCAGGGTCTCTGATGCAACATGGATTGACCATATCTAGACCCACAGCTGGATGAGACATAAGGCTGGACACTCTTGGGGCTGAGAGGATTGGTGAGGTTGGGTGAGCAAACGCAGATACTTTAAAGTAATACCGCGGGGTACCCACCCCATGGGTCTCAAATCTCCATGTACAAGGGCATCTTCCTACATCAAAACATGCATGTGAAACCCAGAAGATGGTATGCCGTGAGATCGGGAAAGGTTTCTAAAACGCACCTCATTTCTCCTCTCCTTGTGCTCGGGTTCGCCATTTCAGCCGCTTGATTAACCATCTCCCTACTTGGAGAATCAGCATCTTTAAACTCCTGTATCGTACAGGTTGCAATTTTCCTGAGGATGAACGGGAAGACGGGGAACCAAAGAGAGACTAGCCCTAGGTGTTGAGACAGGCACAGGTCACTCCATTTTCCCATCAGGAAGAAGAATGAACCACAGGCTCAGCCTGCCCCCCAAAACTAAAATAGGGCCTGAAGCAATCCTGCGCTTTTGCGGCCAGCTCCCAAAAAAGCGAGGAGACAAATGGAGCTCAGGGGCACTGCAATTCACAAACGTGCAGAGTTATAAATGAGAACTCTCGTCCACAAATATATTGAGGGAAGGCAACGAAGAGGATTTGAAAGCAAGGCAGATTTGCAGGAAACAGATTTCAGGAGGTAGATTCGACTCGCCTTTAAAGCACATGAAAAGCGGCAAAACGTTGACAATGATGCCCTTGGCCAAAAAGCGCGTATGCGTTTTTTCCTGAATATATTCAGGAAAAAACGCATACGCCCTTTTTGGCCAACCAAGCAAGCCGGAAGGGCAAATCAGCGCTACAAAGAAATCTCGCTTGCCATCGGTCAAAAGGGATATTCTTAAAAAAGTGTAAAAACCATAAAAGCAGGACAGGCCATGGAGACATGGGAGCCTTGCTACACTGATGGGCGGGATGTAAATTGCCAACAGGCACTCTGGAGAAGTGTACGGTGTGTCCTGAAAAAAGTAATAAACACAGCTTAGAGAGCATAGAGCACTTCCACTCATGGGCGTATACATTGGAAAACTAAAAATCAACAAGACACAAGCACCGCAACTATTACGGCTGCTCTGTTTCCAAGAACCTCCACTTCGGTACACCTTCAATATCCCAGAAAGAGAAAAATGGATAAAGAAATGGTGGTACTTGGCACAATGGAATATCACTCAGCCATGAAATCAATGTCATAAGGCTAGTTAGCAGCATGATAAGTGGATTTAGGTACGATGATTCTAAGTGAAATGAGTCACACAGCGAAAGACACTTATCCTAAGATATCGCTTATAGAGGGAATGTCAAAATCGCTACACTTGAACTGAATTACAAAACAGAACAGAGTCACACATTTAGAAGACACACTATGGCTGCTTAACGGGAAAGGTGAGGTGGGGTGATGCATAAAACAAGGGTTTGAAATTAGCTCAGACACCGTTCCATAAGCCAAATATGTAATAGACAAGGCCTACTCCCTGCTCAGTGACCTGCACTCAACACCCGCTATTCACCGCACAAGAATATATCTGACTAGTAAGAATCTGAAAACCTATGTATCGATATCTCTCTGCAGGTGAATCAAGAGGGTGTAAAGCGGCATAAACACAGCAGGGAAAAGCAGCCAAGACCCATTCTAAACATAAATTACTTAAAAAAACCCACAAAACAAAGACAGTGAAAGAGATAGAAATTCTTACAAAATCAGTTCAGGGGCTGTTATGCCACCTGGATTGACCATATCTAGACACACAGCTGGATGAGACATAAGGCTGGACACTCTTGGGGCTGAGAAGTTTGGTGAGGTTGGGTGAGCAAACGCAGATACATTAAAGTAATACCGTGGGGTACCCACCCCATGGGTCTTAAATCTCCAGGTAGAAGGGCATCTTCCTACATCCAAACATGCATGGGAAACCCAGAGAATTGTATGCCGTGAGATCGGGAAAGGCTTCTAAAACGCACCTCATTTCTCCTCTCCTTGTGCTCGGGTTCGCCATTCTAGGCGCTTGACTAAACATCCCCCTACTTGTAGAATCAGCACCTTTAACCTCCTGTTTCGTACAGGTTGCAATTTGTCCTGAGGATGAACGGGAAGACGGGCAACCAACGGGAGACTAGCCCTAGGTGTTGGGACAGGCACAGGTCACTCCATTTTCGCATCAGGAAGAAGAATGAATCACAGGCTCAGCCTGCCCCCCAGAACCAAAATAGTGCCTGAAGCAATCCTGCGCTTTTGCGGCCAGCTCCCAAAAAAGCGAGTAGACAAATGGAGCTCAGGGGCACTGCAATTCACAAACGTGCAGAGTTATCAATGAGAACTCTCGTCCACAAATATATTGAGGGAAGGCAACGAAGAGGATTTGAAAGCAAGGCAGATTTGCAGGAAACAGATTTCAGGAGGTAGATTTGACTCGCCTGTAAAGCACATGAAAAGCGGCAAAACGTTGACAATGATGCCCATGGCCAAAAAGGGCGTATGCGTTTTTTCCTGAATATATTCAGGAAAAAACGCATACGCCCTTTTTGGCCAACCAAGCAAGCCGGAAGGGCAAATCAGCGCTACAAGGAAGTCTCGCTTGCCCTCGGTCAAAAGGGCCATGCTGAAAAAAGTGTAAAAACCAGAAAAGCAGGACAGGCCATGGAGACATGGGAGCCTTGCTACGCTGATGGGCGGGATGTAAATTGCCAACAGCCACTCTGGAGAATTGTACGGTGTGTCCTGAAACAAGTAATAAACACAAATTAGAGAGCATAGGGCACTTCCATTCATGGGCATATAAATTGGGAAAACTAAAAATCAACAAGACACAGGCACCCCAAACTTTACGGCTGCTCTGTTTCCAAGAACCTCCACTTCGGTACACCTTCAATATCCCAGGAAAGAGAAAAATGGATAAAGAAATGGTGGTACTTGGCACAATGGAATATCACTCAGCCATGAAATCAATGTCATAAGGCTAGTTAGCAGCATGAAGAGTGGATTTAGATACGATGATTCTAAGTGAAATAAGTCACACAGAAAAAGACACTTATCCTAAGATATCGCTTATAGAGGGAATGTCAAAATCGCTACACTTGAACTGAATTACAAAACAGAACAGAGTCACACCTTTAGAAGACACACTATGGCTGCTTAACGGGAAAGGTGAGGTGGGGTGATGCATAAAACAAGGGTTTGAAGTTAGCTCAGAGACCGCTCCATAAGCCAAATATGTAATAGACAAGGCCTACTCCCTGCTCAGTAAACTGGACTCAACACCCGCCAGTCACCGCACAAGAATATATCTGACTCGTAAGAATCTGAAAACCTATGTATCGATATCTCTCTGCAAGTGAATCAAGAGGGTGTAAAGCGGCATAAACACAGCAGGGAAAAGCAGCCAAGACCCATTCTAAACATAAATTAGTTAAAAAAACCCACAAAACAAAGACAGTGAAAGAGAGAGAAATTCTTACAAAATCCGTTCAGGGTCTCTGATGCAACCTGGATTGACCATATCTAGACCCACAGTTGGATGAGACATAAGGCTGGACCCTCTTGGGGCTGAGAGGATTGGTGAGGTTGGGTGAGCAAATGCAGATACTTTAAAGTAACTCCACGGGGTACCCACCCCATGGGTCTCAAATCTCCAGGTACAAGGGCATCTTCCTACATCAAAACATGCATGGGAAACACAGATGATGGTACGCCATGAGATCGGGAAAGGTTTCTAAAACGCACCTCATTTCTCCTCTCCTTGTGCTCGGGTTCGCCATTCCAGCCGCTTGACTAACCATCTCCCTACTTGGAGAATCAGCACCTTTAACCTCCTGTTTCGTACAGGTTGTAATTTGTCCTGAGGATGAACGGGAAGACGGGGAACCAACGAGAGACAAACCCTAGGTGTTGGGACAGACACAGGTCACTCCATTTTCCCATCAGGAAGAAGAATGAACCACAGGCTCCGCCTGCCCCCTGGAAGCCGAATAGGGCCTGAAACAATCCTGCGCTTTTGCGGCCAGCTCCCAAAAAAGCGAGTAGACAAATGGAGCTCAGGGGCACTGCAATTCACAAACGTGCAGAGTTATAAATGAGAACTCTCGTCCACAAATATATTGAGGGAAGGCAACGAAGAGGATTTGAAAGCAAGGCAGATTTGCAGGAAACAGATTTCAGGAGGTAGATTCGACTCGCCTTTAAAGCACATGAAAAGCGGCAAAACGTTGACAAGGATGCCCTTGGCCAAACAGGGCGTATGCGTTTTTTCCTGAATATATTCAGGAAAAATCGCATACGCCCTGTTTGGCCAACCAAGCAAGCCGGAAGGGCAAATCAGCGCTACAAAGAAGTCTCGCTTGCCCTCGGTCAAAAGGGCCATGCTGAACAAAGTGTAAAAACCAGAAAAGCAGGACAGGCCATGGAGACATGGGAGCCTTGCTACGCTGATGGGCGGGATGTAAATTGCCAACAGGCACTCTGGAGAAGTGTACGGTGTGTCCTGAAACAAGTAATAAACACAGCTTAGAGAGCATAGGGCACTTCCACTCATGGGCGTATAAATTGGGAAAACTAAAAATCAACAAGACACAGGCACCCCAAACTTTACGGCTGCTCTGTTTCCAAGAACCTCCACTTCGGTACACCTTCAATATCACAGGAAAGAGAAAAATGGATAAACAAATGGTGGTACTTGGCACAATGCAATATCACTCAGCCATGAAATCAATGTCATAAGGCTAGTTAGCAGCATGATGAGTGGATTTAGCAACGATGATTCTAAGTGAAATAAGTCACACAGAAAAAGGCACTTATCCTAAGATATCGCTTATAGAGGGAATGTCAAAATCGCTACACTTGAACTGAATTACAAAACAGAACAGAGGCACACCTTTAGAAGACACACTATGGCTGCTTAACGGGAAAGGTGAGGTGGGGTGATGCATAAAACAAGGGTTTGAAATTAGCTCAGAGACCGCTCCATAAGCCAAATATGTAATAGACAAGGCCTACCCCCTGCTCAGTGAACTGGACTCAACACCCCCTAGTCACCGCACAAGAATATATCTGACTAGTAAGAATCTGAAAACCTATGTATCGATATCTCTCTGCAAGTGAATCAAGAGGGTGTAAAGCGGCATAAACACAGCAGGGAAAAGCAGCAAAGCCCCATTCTAAACATAAATTACTTAAAAAAACCCACAAAACAAAGACAGTGAAAGAGAGAGAAATTCTTACAAAATCAGTTCAGGGGCTCTGATGCCACCTGGTTCGACCATATCTAGAGCCACAGCTGGATGAGACATAAGGCTGGACACTCTTGGGGCTGAGAGGATTGGTGAGGTTGGGTGAGCAAACGCAGATACTTTAAAGTAATACCGCGGGGTACCCACCCCATGGGTCTCAAATCTCCAGGTACAAGGGCATCTTCCTACATCAAAACATGAATGGGAAACCCAGAGGTTTGTATGCCGTGAGATCGGGAAAGGCTTCTAAAACTCACCTCATTTCTCCTCTCCTTGTGCTCGGGTTCACCATTCTAGCCGCTTGACTAAACATCTCCCTACTTGGAGAATCAGCACCTTTAACCTCCTGTTTCGTACAGGTTGCAATTTGTCCTGAGGATGAACGGGAAGACGGGGAACCAACTAGAGACTAGCCGTAGGTGTTGGGACAGGCACAGGTCACTCCATTTTCCCATCAGGAAGAAGAATGAACCACAGGCTCAGCCTGCCCCCCAGAACCAAAATAGGGCCTGAAGCAATCCTGCGCTTTTGCGGACAGCTCCCAAAAAAGCGAGTAGACAAATGGAGCTCAGGGGCACTGCAATTCACAAACGTGCAGAGTTATAAATGATAACTCTCGTCCACAAATATATTGAGGGAAGGCAACGAAGAGGATTTGAAAGCAAGGCAGATTTGCAGGAAACAGATTTCAGGAGGTAGATTCGACTCGCCTTTAAAGCACATGAAAAGCGGCAAAACGTTGACAATGATGCCCTTGGCCAAAAAGGGCGTATGCGTTTTTTCCTGAATATATTCAGGAAAAAACGCATACGCACTTTTTGGCCAACCAAGCAAGCCGGAAGGGCAAATAAGTGCTACAAAGAAGTCTCGCTTGCCCTCGGTCAAAAGGGCCATGCTGAAAAAGTTTAAAAACCAGAAAAGCAGGACAGGCCATGGAGACATGGAAGCCTTGCTACGCTGATGGCCGGGACGTAAATTGCCAACAGGCACTCTGGAGAAGTGTACGGTGTGTCCTGAAAAAAGTAATAAACACAGCTTAGAGAGCATAGCGTACTTCCACTCATGGGCATATAAATTGGGAAAACTAAAAATCAACAAGACACAGGCACCCCGAAATTTACGGCTGCTCTGTTTCCAAGAACCTCCACTTTGTTACGCCTTCAATATCCCAGGAAAGAGAAAAATGGATAAACAAATGGTGGTATTTGGCACAATGGAATATCAATCAGCCATGAAATCAGTGTCATCAGGCTAGTTAGCACCATGATGAGTGGATTTAGCGACGATGATTCTAAGTGAAATAAGTCACACAGAAAAAGACACTTATCCTAAGATATCGCTTATAGAGGGAATGTCAAAATCGCTACACTTGAACTGAATTACAAAACAGAACAGAGTCACACCTTTAGAAGACACACTACGGCTGCTTAACGGAAAAGGTGATGTGGGGTGATACATAAAACAGGGGTTCGAAATTAGCTCAGAGACCACAACATAAGCCAAATATATAATAGACAAGGCCTACTCCCTGCTCAGTGAACTGGACTCAACACCCCCTAGTCACCGCACAAGAATATATCTGACTAGTAAGAATCTGAAAACCTATGTATCCATATCTCTCTGCAAGTGAATCAAGAGGGTGTAAAGCGGCATAAACACAGCAGGGAAAAGCAGCCAAGCTCCATTCTAAACATAAATAACTTAAAAAAACCCACAAAACAAAGACAGTGAAAGAGAGAGAAATTCTTACAAAATCCGTTCAGGGTTTCTGATGCAACCTGGATTGACCATATCTAGACCCACAGCTGGATGAGACATAAGGCTGGACACTCTTGGGGCTGAGAGGATTGGTGAGGTTGGGTGAGCAAACGCACATACTTTAAAGTAATACTGCGGGGTACCCACCCCATGGGTCTCAAATCTCCAGGTACAAGGGCATCTTCCTACATCCAAACATGCATGGGAAACCCAGAGAATTGTATGCCGTGAGATCGGGAAAGGCTTCTAAAACGCACCTCATTTCTCCTCTCCTTGTGCTCGGGTTCGCCATTCTAGGCGCTTGACTAAACATCTCCCTACTTGTAGAATCAGCACCTTTAACCTCCTGTTTCGTACAGGTTGCAATTTGTCCTGAGGATGAACGGGAAGACGGGGAACCAACGAGAGACTAGCCCTAGGTGTTGGGACAGGCACAGGTCACTCCATTTTCCCATCAGGAAGAAGAATGAACCACAGGCTCCGCCTGCCCCCCAGAACCAAAATAGGGCCTGAAACAATCCTGCGCTTTTGCGGCCAGCTCCCAAAAAAGCGAGGAGACAAATGGAGCTCAGGGGCACTGCAATTCACAAACGTGCAGAGTTATAAATGAGAACTCTCGTCCACAAATATATTGAGGGAAGGCAACGAAGAGGATTTGAAAGCAAGGCAGATTTGCAGGAAACAGATTTCAGGAGGTAGATTCGACTCGCCTTTAAAGCACATGATAAGCGGCAAAACGTTGACAATGATGCCCTTGGCCAAAAAGGGCGTATGCGTTTTTTCCTGAATATATTCAGGAAAAAACGCATACGCCCTTTTTGGCCAACCAAGCAAGCCGGAAGGGCAAATCAGCGCTACAAAGAAGTCTTGCTTGCCCTCGGTCAAAAGGGCCATGCTGAAAAAAGTGTAAAAACCAGAAAAGCAGGACAGGCCATGGAGACATGGGAGCCTTGCTACGCTGATGGGCGGGATGTAACTTGCCAACAGGCACTCTGGAGAAGTGTACGGTGTGTCCTGAAACAAGTAATAAACACAGCTTAGAGAGCATAGGGCACTTCCACTCATGGGCGTATAAATTGGGAAAACTAAAAATCAACAAGACACAGGCACCCCAAACTTTACGGCTGCTCTGTTTCCAAGAACCTCCACTTCGGTACACCTTCAATATCCCAGGAAAGAGAAAAATGGATAAACAAATGGTGGTACTTGGCACTATGGAATATCACTCAGCCATGAAATCAATGTCATAAGGCTAGTTAGCGGCATGATGAGTGGATTTAGCGACGATGATTCTAAGTGAAATAAGTCACACAGAAAAAGACACTTATCCTAAGATATCGCTTATAGAGGGAATGTCAAAATCGCTGCACTTGAACTGAATTACAAAACAGAACAGAGGCACACCTTTAGAAGACACACTATGGCTGCTTAACGGGAAAGGTGAGGTGGGGTGATGCATAAAACAAGGGTTTGAAATTAGCTCAGAGACCGCTCCATAAGCCAAATATGTAATAGACATGCCCTACTCCCTGCTCAGTGAACTGGACTCAACACCCCCTAGTCACCGCACAAGAATATATCTGACTAGTAAGAATCTGAAAACCTATGTATCGATATCTCTCTGCAAGTGAATCAAGAGGGTGTAAAGCGGCATAAACACAGCAGGGAAAAGCAGCCAAGACCCATTCTAAACATAAATTACTTTAAAAATCCCACAAAACAAAGACAGTGAAAGAGAGAGAAATTCTTACAAAATCCGTTCAGGGTCTCTGATACAACCTGGATTGACCATATCTAGACCCACAGCTGGATGAGACATAAGGCTGGACACTCTTGGGGCTGAGAGGATTGGTGAGGTTGGGTGAGAAAACGCAGATACTTTAAAGTAAAACCGCGGGGTACACACCCCATGGGTCTCAAATCTCCAGGTACAAGGGCATCTTCCTACATCAAAACATGCATGGGAAACCCAGAAGATGGTATGCCGTGAGATCGGGAAAGGTTTCTAAAACGCACCTCATTTCTCCTCTCCTTGTGCTCGGGTTCGCCATTCCAGCCACTTGACTAACCATCTCCCTACTTGGAGAATCAGCACCTTTAACCTCCTGTTTCGTACAGGTTGCAATTTGTCCTGAGGATGAACGGGAAGACGGGGAACCAACGAGAGACTAGCCCTAGGTGTTGGGACAGGCACAGGTCACTCCATTTTCCCATCAGGAAGAAGAATGAACCACAGGCTCGGCCTGTCCCCCAGAACCAAATAGGGCCTGAAGCAATCCTGCGCTTTTGCGGCCAGCTCCCAAAAAAGCGAGGAGACAAATGGAGCTCAGGGGCACTGCAATTCACAAACGTGCAGAGTTATCAATGAGAACTCTCGTCCACAAATATATTGAGGGAAGGCAACGAAGAGGATTTGAAAGCAAGGCAGATTTGCAGGAAACAGATTTCAGGAGGTAGATTCGACTCGCCTTTAAAGCACATGAAAAGCGGCAAAACGTTGACAATGATGCCCTTGGCCAAAAAGGGCGTATGCGTTTTTTCCTGAATATATTCAGGAAAAAACGCATACGCCCTTTTTGGCCAACCAAGCAAGCCGGAAGGGCAAATCAGCGCTACAAAGAAGTCTCGCTTGCCCTCGGTCAAAAGGGCCATGCTGAAAAAAGTGTAAAAACCAGAAAAGCAGGACAGGCCATGGAGACATGGGAGCCTTGCTACGCTGATGGGCGGGATGTAAATTGCCAACAGGCACTCTGGAGAAGTGTACGGTGTGTCCTGAAACAAGTAATAAACACAGCTTAGAGAGCATAGGGCACTTCCACTCATGGGCGTATAAATTGGGAAAACTAAAAATCAACAAGACACAGGCACCCCAAACTTTACGGCTGCTCTGTTTCCAAGAACCTCCACTTCGGTACACCTTCAATATCCCAGGAAAGAGAAAAATGGATAAACAAATGGTGGTACTTGGCACAATGGAATATCACTCAGCCATGAAATCAATGTCATAAGGCTAGTTAGCGGCATGATGAGTGGATTTAGCGACGATGATTCTAAGTGAAATAAGTCACACAGAAAAAGACACTTATCCTAAGATATCGCTTATAGAGGGAATGTCAAAATCGCTGCACTTGAACTGAATTACAAAACAGAACAGAGGCACACCTTTAGAAGACACACTATGGCTGCTTAACGGGAAAGGTGAGGTGGGGTGATGCATAAAACAAGGGTTTGAAATTAGCTCAGAGACCGCTCCATAAGCCAAATATGTAATAGACATGCCCTACTCCCTGCTCAGTGAACTGGACTCAACACCCCCTAGTCACCGCACAAGAATATATCTGACTAGTAAGAATCTGAAAACCTATGTATCGATATCTCTCTGCAAGTGAATCAAGAGGGTGTAAAGCGGCATAAACACAGCAGGGAAAAGCAGCCAAGACCCATTCTAAACATAAATTACTTTAAAAATCCCACAAAACAAAGACAGTGAAAGAGAGAGAAATTCTTACAAAATCCGTTCAGGGTCTCTGATACAACCTGGATTGACCATATCTAGACCCACAGCTGGATGAGACATAAGGCTGGACACTCTTGGGGCTGAGAGGATTGGTGAGGTTGGGTGAGAAAACGCAGATACTTTAAAGTAAAACCGCGGGGTACACACCCCATGGGTCTCAAATCTCCAGGTACAAGGGCATCTTCCTACATCAAAACATGCATGGGAAACCCAGAAGATGGTATGCCGTGAGATCGGGAAAGGTTTCTAAAACGCACCTCATTTCTCCTCTCCTTGTGCTCGGGTTCGCCATTCCAGCCACTTGACTAACCATCTCCCTACTTGGAGAATCAGCACCTTTAACCTCCTGTTTCGTACAGGTTGTAATTTGTCCTGAGGATGAACGGGAAGACGGGGAACCAACGAGAGACAAACCCTAGGTGTTGGGACAGACACAGGTCACTCCATTTTCCCATCAGGAAGAAGAATGAACCACAGGCTCCGCCTGCCCCCTGGAAGCCGAATAGGGCCTGAAACAATCCTGCGCTTTTGCGGCCAGCTCCCAAAAAAGCGAGTAGACAAATGGAGCTCAGGGGCACTGCAATTCACAAACGTGCAGAGTTATAAATGAGAACTCTCGTCCACAAATATATTGAGGGAAGGCAACGAAGAGGATTTGAAAGCAAGGCAGATTTGCAGGAAACAGATTTCAGGAGGTAGATTCGACTCGCCTTTAAAGCACATGAAAAGCGGCAAAACGTTGACAAGGATGCCCTTGGCCAAACAGGGCGTATGCGTTTTTTCCTGAATATATTCAGGAAAAATCGCATACGCCCTGTTTGGCCAACCAAGCAAGCCGGAAGGGCAAATCAGCGCTACAAAGAAGTCTCGCTTGCCCTCGGTCAAAAGGGCCATGCTGAACAAAGTGTAAAAACCAGAAAAGCAGGACAGGCCATGGAGACATGGGAGCCTTGCTACGCTGATGGGCGGGATGTAAATTGCCAACAGGCACTCTGGAGAAGTGTACGGTGTGTCCTGAAACAAGTAATAAACACAGCTTAGAGAGCATAGGGCACTTCCACTCATGGGCGTATAAATTGGGAAAACTAAAAATCAACAAGACACAGGCACCCCAAACTTTACGGCTGCTCTGTTTCCAAGAACCTCCACTTCGGTACACCTTCAATATCACAGGAAAGAGAAAAATGGATAAACAAATGGTGGTACTTGGCACAATGCAATATCACTCAGCCATGAAATCAATGTCATAAGGCTAGTTAGCAGCATGATGAGTGGATTTAGCAACGATGATTCTAAGTGAAATAAGTCACACAGAAAAAGGCACTTATCCTAAGATATCGCTTATAGAGGGAATGTCAAAATCGCTACACTTGAACTGAATTACAAAACAGAACAGAGGCACACCTTTAGAAGACACACTATGGCTGCTTAACGGGAAAGGTGAGGTGGGGTGATGCATAAAACAAGGGTTTGAAATTAGCTCAGAGACCGCTCCATAAGCCAAATATGTAATAGACAAGGCCTACCCCCTGCTCAGTGAACTGGACTCAACACCCCCTAGTCACCGCACAAGAATATATCTGACTAGTAAGAATCTGAAAACCTATGTATCGATATCTCTCTGCAAGTGAATCAAGAGGGTGTAAAGCGGCATAAACACAGCAGGGAAAAGCAGCAAAGCCCCATTCTAAACATAAATTACTTAAAAAAACCCACAAAACAAAGACAGTGAAAGAGAGAGAAATTCTTACAAAATCAGTTCAGGGGCTCTGATGCCACCTGGTTCGACCATATCTAGAGCCACAGCTGGATGAGACATAAGGCTGGACACTCTTGGGGCTGAGAGGATTGGTGAGGTTGGGTGAGCAAACGCAGATACTTTAAAGTAATACCGCGGGGTACCCACCCCATGGGTCTCAAATCTCCAGGTACAAGGGCATCTTCCTACATCAAAACATGAATGGGAAACCCAGAGGTTTGTATGCCGTGAGATCGGGAAAGGCTTCTAAAACTCACCTCATTTCTCCTCTCCTTGTGCTCGGGTTCACCATTCTAGCCGCTTGACTAAACATCTCCCTACTTGGAGAATCAGCACCTTTAACCTCCTGTTTCGTACAGGTTGCAATTTGTCCTGAGGATGAACGGGAAGACGGGGAACCAACTAGAGACTAGCCGTAGGTGTTGGGACAGGCACAGGTCACTCCATTTTCCCATCAGGAAGAAGAATGAACCACAGGCTCAGCCTGCCCCCCAGAACCAAAATAGGGCCTGAAGCAATCCTGCGCTTTTGCGGACAGCTCCCAAAAAAGCGAGTAGACAAATGGAGCTCAGGGGCACTGCAATTCACAAACGTGCAGAGTTATAAATGATAACTCTCGTCCACAAATATATTGAGGGAAGGCAACGAAGAGGATTTGAAAGCAAGGCAGATTTGCAGGAAACAGATTTCAGGAGGTAGATTCGACTCGCCTTTAAAGCACATGAAAAGCGGCAAAACGTTGACAATGATGCCCTTGGCCAAAAAGGGCGTATGCGTTTTTTCCTGAATATATTCAGGAAAAAACGCATACGCACTTTTTGGCCAACCAAGCAAGCCGGAAGGGCAAATAAGTGCTACAAAGAAGTCTCGCTTGCCCTCGGTCAAAAGGGCCATGCTGAAAAAGTTTAAAAACCAGAAAAGCAGGACAGGCCATGGAGACATGGAAGCCTTGCTACGCTGATGGCCGGGACGTAAATTGCCAACAGGCACTCTGGAGAAGTGTACGGTGTGTCCTGAAAAAAGTAATAAACACAGCTTAGAGAGCATAGCGTACTTCCACTCATGGGCATATAAATTGGGAAAACTAAAAATCAACAAGACACAGGCACCCCGAAATTTACGGCTGCTCTGTTTCCAAGAACCTCCACTTTGTTACGCCTTCAATATCCCAGGAAAGAGAAAAATGGATAAACAAATGGTGGTATTTGGCACAATGGAATATCAATCAGCCATGAAATCAGTGTCATCAGGCTAGTTAGCACCATGATGAGTGGATTTAGCGACGATGATTCTAAGTGAAATAAGTCACACAGAAAAAGACACTTATCCTAAGATATCGCTTATAGAGGGAATGTCAAAATCGCTACACTTGAACTGAATTACAAAACAGAACAGAGTCACACCTTTAGAAGACACACTACGGCTGCTTAACGGAAAAGGTGATGTGGGGTGATACATAAAACAGGGGTTCGAAATTAGCTCAGAGACCACAACATAAGCCAAATATATAATAGACAAGGCCTACTCCCTGCTCAGTGAACTGGACTCAACACCCCCTAGTCACCGCACAAGAATATATCTGACTAGTAAGAATCTGAAAACCTATGTATCCATATCTCTCTGCAAGTGAATCAAGAGGGTGTAAAGCGGCATAAACACAGCAGGGAAAAGCAGCCAAGCTCCATTCTAAACATAAATAACTTAAAAAAACCCACAAAACAAAGACAGTGAAAGAGAGAGAAATTCTTACAAAATCCGTTCAGGGTTTCTGATGCAACCTGGATTGACCATATCTAGACCCACAGCTGGATGAGACATAAGGCTGGACACTCTTGGGGCTGAGAGGATTGGTGAGGTTGGGTGAGCAAACGCACATACTTTAAAGTAATACTGCGGGGTACCCACCCCATGGGTCTCAAATCTCCAGGTACAAGGGCATCTTCCTACATCCAAACATGCATGGGAAACCCAGAGAATTGTATGCCGTGAGATCGGGAAAGGCTTCTAAAACGCACCTCATTTCTCCTCTCCTTGTGCTCGGGTTCGCCATTCTAGGCGCTTGACTAAACATCTCCCTACTTGTAGAATCAGCACCTTTAACCTCCTGTTTCGTACAGGTTGCAATTTGTCCTGAGGATGAACGGGAAGACGGGGAACCAACGAGAGACTAGCCCTAGGTGTTGGGACAGGCACAGGTCACTCCATTTTCCCATCAGGAAGAAGAATGAACCACAGGCTCCGCCTGCCCCCCAGAACCAAAATAGGGCCTGAAACAATCCTGCGCTTTTGCGGCCAGCTCCCAAAAAAGCGAGGAGACAAATGGAGCTCAGGGGCACTGCAATTCACAAACGTGCAGAGTTATAAATGAGAACTCTCGTCCACAAATATATTGAGGGAAGGCAACGAAGAGGATTTGAAAGCAAGGCAGATTTGCAGGAAACAGATTTCAGGAGGTAGATTCGACTCGCCTTTAAAGCACATGATAAGCGGCAAAACGTTGACAATGATGCCCTTGGCCAAAAAGGGCGTATGCGTTTTTTCCTGAATATATTCAGGAAAAAACGCATACGCCCTTTTTGGCCAACCAAGCAAGCCGGAAGGGCAAATCAGCGCTACAAAGAAGTCTTGCTTGCCCTCGGTCAAAAGGGCCATGCTGAAAAAAGTGTAAAAACCAGAAAAGCAGGACAGGCCATGGAGACATGGGAGCCTTGCTACGCTGATGGGCGGGATGTAACTTGCCAACAGGCACTCTGGAGAAGTGTACGGTGTGTCCTGAAACAAGTAATAAACACAGCTTAGAGAGCATAGGGCACTTCCACTCATGGGCGTATAAATTGGGAAAACTAAAAATCAACAAGACACAGGCACCCCAAACTTTACGGCTGCTCTGTTTCCAAGAACCTCCACTTCGGTACACCTTCAATATCCCAGGAAAGAGAAAAATGGATAAACAAATGGTGGTACTTGGCACTATGGAATATCACTCAGCCATGAAATCAATGTCATAAGGCTAGTTAGCGGCATGATGAGTGGATTTAGCGACGATGATTCTAAGTGAAATAAGTCACACAGAAAAAGACACTTATCCTAAGATATCGCTTATAGAGGGAATGTCAAAATCGCTGCACTTGAACTGAATTACAAAACAGAACAGAGGCACACCTTTAGAAGACACACTATGGCTGCTTAACGGGAAAGGTGAGGTGGGGTGATGCATAAAACAAGGGTTTGAAATTAGCTCAGAGACCGCTCCATAAGCCAAATATGTAATAGACATGCCCTACTCCCTGCTCAGTGAACTGGACTCAACACCCCCTAGTCACCGCACAAGAATATATCTGACTAGTAAGAATCTGAAAACCTATGTATCGATATCTCTCTGCAAGTGAATCAAGAGGGTGTAAAGCGGCATAAACACAGCAGGGAAAAGCAGCCAAGACCCATTCTAAACATAAATTACTTTAAAAATCCCACAAAACAAAGACAGTGAAAGAGAGAGAAATTCTTACAAAATCCGTTCAGGGTCTCTGATACAACCTGGATTGACCATATCTAGACCCACAGCTGGATGAGACATAAGGCTGGACACTCTTGGGGCTGAGAGGATTGGTGAGGTTGGGTGAGAAAACGCAGATACTTTAAAGTAAAACTGCGGGGTACACACCCCATGGGTCTCAAATCTCCAGGTACAAGGGCATCTTCCTACATCAAAACATGCATGGGAAACCCAGAAGATGGTATGCCGTGAGATCGGGAAAGGTTTCTAAAACGCACCTCATTTCTCCTCTCCTTGTGCTCGGGTTCGCCATTCCAGCCACTTGACTAACCATCTCCCTACTTGGAGAATCAGCACCTTTAACCTCCTGTTTCGTACAGGTTGCAATTTGTCCTGAGGATGAACGGGAAGACGGGGAACCAACGAGAGACTAGCCCTAGGTGTTGGGACAGGCACAGGTCACTCCATTTTCCCATCAGGAAGAAGAATGAACCACAGGCTCGGCCTGTCCCCCAGAACCAAATAGGGCCTGAAGCAATCCTGCGCTTTTGCGGCCAGCTCCCAAAAAAGCGAGGAGACAAATGGAGCTCAGGGGCACTGCAATTCACAAACGTGCAGAGTTATCAATGAGAACTCTCGTCCACAAATATATTGAGGGAAGGCAACGAAGAGGATTTGAAAGCAAGGCAGATTTGCAGGAAACAGATTTCAGGAGGTAGATTCGACTCGCCTTTAAAGCACATGAAAAGCGGCAAAACGTTGACAATGATGCCCTTGGCCAAAAAGGGCGTATGCGTTTTTTCCTGAATATATTCAGGAAAAAACGCATACGCCCTTTTTGGCCAACCAAGCAAGCCGGAAGGGCAAATCAGCGCTACAAAGAAGTCTCGCTTGCCCTCGGTCAAAAGGGCCATGCTGAAAAAAGTGTAAAAACCAGAAAAGCAGGACAGGCCATGGAGACATGGGAGCCTTGCTACGCTGATGGGCGGGATGTAAATTGCCAACAGGCACTCTGGAGAAGTGTACGGTGTGTCCTGAAACAAGTAATAAACACAGCTTAGAGAGCATAGGGCACTTCCACTCATGGGCGTATAAATTGGGAAAACTAAAAATCAACAAGACACAGGCACCCCAAACTTTACGGCTGCTCTGTTTCCAAGAACCTCCACTTCGGTACACCTTCAATATCCCAGGAAAGAGAAAAATGGATAAACAAATGGTGGTACTTGGCACAATGGAATATCACTCAGCCATGAAATCAATGTCATAAGGCTAGTTAGCGGCATGATGAGTGGATTTAGCGACGATGATTCTAAGTGAAATAAGTCACACAGAAAAAGACACTTATCCTAAGATATCGCTTATAGAGGGAATGTCAAAATCGCTGCACTTGAACTGAATTACAAAACAGAACAGAGGCACACCTTTAGAAGACACACTATGGCTGCTTAACGGGAAAGGTGAGGTGGGGTGATGCATAAAACAAGGGTTTGAAATTAGCTCAGAGACCGCTCCATAAGCCAAATATGTAATAGACATGCCCTACTCCCTGCTCAGTGAACTGGACTCAACACCCCCTAGTCACCGCACAAGAATATATCTGACTAGTAAGAATCTGAAAACCTATGTATCGATATCTCTCTGCAAGTGAATCAAGAGGGTGTAAAGCGGCATAAACACAGCAGGGAAAAGCAGCCAAGACCCATTCTAAACATAAATTACTTTAAAAATCCCACAAAACAAAGACAGTGAAAGAGAGAGAAATTCTTACAAAATCCGTTCAGGGTCTCTGATACAACCTGGATTGACCATATCTAGACCCACAGCTGGATGAGACATAAGGCTGGACACTCTTGGGGCTGAGAGGATTGGTGAGGTTGGGTGAGAAAACGCAGATACTTTAAAGTAAAACCGCGGGGTACACACCCCATGGGTCTCAAATCTCCAGGTACAAGGGCATCTTCCTACATCAAAACATGCATGGGAAACCCAGAAGATGGTATGCCGTGAGATCGGGAAAGGTTTCTAAAACGCACCTCATTTCTCCTCTCCTTGTGCTCGGGTTCGCCATTCCAGCCACTTGACTAACCATCTCCCTACTTGGAGAATCAGCACCTTTAACCTCCTGTTTCGTACAGGTTGCAATTTGTCCTGAGGATGAACGGGAAGACGGGGAACCAACGAGAGACTAGCCCTAGGTGTTGGGACAGGCACAGGTCACTCCATTTTCCCATCAGGAAGAAGAATGAACCACAGGCTCGGCCTGTCCCCCAGAACCAAAATAGGGCCTGAACCAATCCTGCGCTTTTGCGGCCAGCTCCCAAAAAAGCGAGGAGACAAATGGAGCTCAGGGGCACTGCAATTCACAAACGTGCAGAGTTATCAATGAGAACTCTCGTCCACAAATATATTGAGGGAAGGCAACGAAGAGGATTTGAAAGCAAGGCAGATTTGCAGGAAACAGATTTCAGGAGGTAGATTCGACTCGCCTTTAAAGCACATGAAAAGCGGCAAAACGTTGACAATGATGCCCTTGGCCAAAAAGGGCGTATGCGTTTTTTCCTGAATATATTCAGGAAAAAACGCATACGCCCTTTTTGGCCAACCAAGCAAGCCGGAAGGGCAAATCAGCGCTACAAAGAAGTCTCGCTTGCCCTCGGTCAAAAGGGCCATGCTGAAAAAAGTGTAAAAACCAGAAAAGCAGGACAGGCCATGGAGACATGGGAGCCTTGCTACGCTGATGGGCGGGATGTAAATTGCCAACAGGCACTCTGGAGAAGTGTACGGTGTGTCCTGAAACAAGTAATAAACACAGCTTAGAGAGCATAGGGCACTTCCACTCATGGGCGTATAAATTGGGAAAACTAAAAATCAACAAGACACAGGCACCCCAAACTTTACGGCTGCTCTGTTTCCAAGAACCTCCACTTCGGTACACCTTCAATATCCCAGGAAAGAGAAAAATGGATAAACAAATGGTGGTACTTGGCACAATGGAATATCACTCAGCCATGAAATCAATGTCATAAGGCTAGTTAGCAGCATGATGAGTGGATTTAGCGACGATGATTCTAAGTGAAATAAGTCACACAGAAAAAGACACTTATCCTAAGATATCGCTTATAGAGGGAATGTCAAAATCGCTACACTTGAACTGAATTACAAAACAGAACAGAGGCACACCTTTAGAAGACACACTATGGCTGCTTAACGGGAAAGGTGAGGTGGGGTGATGCATAAAACAAGGGTTTGAAATTAGCTCAGAGACCGCTCCATAAGCCAAATATGTAATAGACAAGGCCTACTCCCTGCTCAGTGAACTGGACTCAACACCCCCTAGTCACCGCACAAGAATATATCTGACTAGTAAGAATCTGAAAACCTATGTATCGATATCTCTCTGCAAGTGAATCAAGAGGGTGTAAAGCGGCATAAACACAGCAGGGAAAAGCAGCAAAGCCCCATTCTAAACATAAATTACTTAAAAAAACCCACAAAACAAAGACAGTGAAAGAGAGAGAAATTCTTACAAAATCAGTTCAGGGGCTCTGATGCCACCTGGTTCGACCATATCTAGACCCACAGCTGGATGAGACATAAGGCTGGACCCTCTTGGGGCTGAGAGGATTGGTGAGGTTGGGTGAGCAAACGCAGATACTTTAAAGTAACTCCACGGGGTACCCACCCCATGGGTCTCAAATCTCCAGGTACAAGGGCATCTTCCTACATCAAAACATGCATGGGAAACACAGAAGATGGTATGCCATGAGATCGGGAAAGGTTTCTAAAATGCACCTCATTTCTCCTCTCCTTGTGCTCGGGTTCGCCATTCCAGCCACTTGACTAACCATCTCCCTACTTGGAGAATCAGCACCTTTAACCTCCTGTTTCGTACAGGTTGTAATTTGTCCTGAGGATGAACGAGAAGACGGGGAACCAACGAGAGACAAACCCTAGGTGTTGGGACAGACACAGGTCACTCCATTTTCCCATCAGGAAGAAGAATGAACCACAGGCTCCGCCTGTCCCCTGGAAGCCGAATAGGGCCTGAAACAATCCTGCGCTTTTGCGGCCAGCTCCCAAAAAAGCGAGTAGACAAATGGAGCTCAGGGGCACTGCAATTCACAAACGTGCAGAGTTATAAATGAGAACTCTCGTCCACAAATATATTGAGGGAAGGCAACGAAGAGGATTTGAAAGCAAGGCAGATTTGCAGGAAACAGATTTCAGGAGGTAGATTCGACTCGCCTTTAAAGCACATGAAAAGCGGCAAAACGTTGACAATGATGCCCTTGGCCAAAAAGGGCGTATGCGTTTTTTCCTGAATATATTCAGGAAAAAACGCATACGCCCTTTTTGGCCAACCAAGCAAGCCGGAAGCGCAAATCAGCGCTACAAAGAAGTCTCGCTTGCCCTCGGTCAAAAGGGCCATGCTGAAAAAGTTTAAAAACCAGAAAAGCAGGACAGGCCATGGAGACATGGGAGCCTTGCTACGCTGATGGGCGGGATGTAACTTGCCAACAGGCACTCTGGAGAAGTGTACGGTGTGTCCTGAAACAAGTAATAAACACAGCTTAGAGAGCATAGGGCACTTCCACTCATGGGCGTATAAATTGGGAAAACTAAAAATCAACAAGACACAGGCACCCCAAACTTTACGGCTGCTCTGTTTCCAAGAACCTCCACTTCGGTACACCTTCAATATCCCAGGAAAGAGAAAAATGGATAAACAAATGGTGGTACTTGGCACTATGGAATATCACTCAGCCATGAAATCAATGTCATAAGGCTAGTTAGCGGCATGATGAGTGGATTTAGCAACGATAATTCTAAGTGAAATAAGTCACACAGAAAAAGACACTTATCCTAAGATATCGCTTATAGAGGGAATGTCAAAATCGCTGCACTTGAACTGAATTACAAAACAGAACAGAGGCACACCTTTAGAAGACACACTATGGCTGCTTAACGGGAAAGGTGAGGTGGGGTGATGCATAAAACAAGGGTTTGAAATTAGCTCAGAGACCGCTCCATAAGCCAAATATGTAATAGACATGCCCTACTCCCTGCTCAGTGAACTGGACTCAACACCCCCTAGTCACCGCACAAGAATATATCTGACTAGTAAGAATCTGAAAACCTATGTATCGATATCTCTCTGCAAGTGAATCAAGAGGGTGTAAAGCGGCATAAACACAGCAGGGAAAAGCAGCCAAGACCCATTCTAAACATAAATTACTTTAAAAATCCCACAAAACAAAGACAGTGAAAGAGAGAGAAATTCTTACAAAATCCGTTCAGGGTCTCTGATGCAACCTGGATTGACCATATCTAGACCCACAGCTGGATGAGACATAAGGCTGGACACTCTTGGGGCTGAGAGGATTGGTGAGGTTGGGTGAGAAAACGCAGATACTTTAAAGTAAAACCGCGGGGTACACACCCCATGGGTCTCAAATCTCCAGGTACAAGGGCATCTTCCTACATCAAAACATGCATGGGAAACCCAGAAGATGGTATGCCGTGAGATCGGGAAAGGTTTCTAAAACGCACCTCATTTCTCCTCTCCTTGTGCTCGGGTTCGCCATTCCAGCCACTTGACTAACCATCTCCCTACTTGGAGAATCAGCACCTTTAACCTCCTGTTTCGTACAGGTTGCAATTTGTCCTGAGGATGATCGGGAAGACGGGGAACCAACGAGAGACTAGCCCTAGGTGTTGGGACAGGCACAGGTCACTCCATTTTCCCATCAGGAAGAAGAATGAACCACAGGCTCGGCCTGCCCCCCAGAACCAAAATAGGGCCTGAAGCAATCCTGCGCTTTTGCGGCCAGCTCCCAAAAAAGCGAGGAGACAAATGGAGCTCAGGGGCACTGCAATTCACAAACGTGCAGAGTTATCAATGAGAACTCTCGTCCACAAATATATTGAGGGAAGGCAACGAAGAGGATTTGAAAGCAAGGCAGATTTGCAGGAAACAGATTTCAGGAGGTAGATTCGACTCGCCTTTAAAGCACATGAAAAGCGGCAAAACGTTGACAATGATGCCCTTGGCCAAAAAGGGCGTATGCGTTTTTTCCTGAATATATTCAGGAAAAAACGCATACGCCCTTTTTGGCCAACCAAGCAAGCCGGAAGGGCAAATCAGCGCTACAAAGAAGTCTCGCTTGCCCTCGGTCAAAAGGGCCATGCTGAAGAAAGTGTAAAAACCAGAAAAGCAGGACAGGCCATGGAGACATGGGAGCCTTGCTACGCTGATGGGCGGGATGTAAATTGCCAACAGGCACTCTGGAGAAGTGTACGGTGTGTCCTGAAACAAGTAATAAACACAGCTTAGAGAGCATAGGGCACTTCCACTCATGGGCGTATAAATCGGGAAAACTAAAACTCAACAAGACACAGGCACCCCAAACTTTACGGCTGCTCTGTTTCCAAGAACCTCCACTTCGGTACACCTTCAATATGCCAGGAAAGAGAAAAATGGATAAACAAATGGTGGTACTTGGCACAATGGAATATCACTCAGCCATGAAATCAATGTCATAAGGCTAGTTAGCAGCATGATGAGTGGATTTAGCGACGATGATTCTAAGTGAAATAAGTCACACAGAAAAAGACACTTATCCTAAGATATCGCTTATAGAGGGAATGTCAAAATCGCTACACTTGAACTGAATTACAAAACAGAACAGAGGCACAACTTTAGAAGACACACTATGGCTGCTTAACGGGAAAGGTGAGGTGGGGTGATGCATAAAACAAGGGTTTGAAATAAGCTCAGAGACCGCTCCATAAGCCAAATATGTAATAGACAAGGCCTACTCCCTGCTCAGTGAACTGGACTCAACACCCCCTAGTCACCGCACAAGAATATATCTCACTAGTAAGAATCTGAAAACCTATGTATCGATATCTCTCTGCAAGTGAATCAAGAGGGTGTAAAGCGGCATAAACACAGCAGGGAAAAGCAGCCAAGACCCATTCGAAACATAAATTACTTTAAAAAACCCACAAAACAAAGACAGTGAAAGAGAGAGAAATTCTTACAAAATCCGTTCAGGGTCTCTGATGCAACCTGGATTGACCATATCTAGACCCACAGCTGGATGAGACATAAGGCTGGACACTCTTGGGGCTGAGAGGATTGGTGAGGTTGGGTGAGCAAACCCAGATACTTAAAATAACACCGCGGGGTACACACCCCATGGGTCTGAAATCTCCAGGTACAAGGGCATCTTCCTATATCAAAACATGCATGGGAAACCCAGAAGATGGTATGCCGTGAGATCGGGAAAGGTTTCTAAAACGCACCTCATTTCTCCTCTCCTAGTGCTCGGGTTCGCCATTCCAGCCGCTTGACTAACCATCTCCCTACTTGGAGAATCAGCACCTTTAACCTCCTGTTTCGTCCAGGTTGCAATTTGTCCTGAGGATGAACGGGAAGACGGGGAACCAACGAGAGACTAGCCCTAGGTGTTGGGACAGGCACAGGTCACTCCATTTTCCCATCAGGAAGAAGAATGAACCACAGGCTCCGCCTGCCCCCTGGAAGCCGAATAGGGCCTGAAACAATCCTGCGCTTTTGCGGCCAGCTCCCAAAAAAGCGAGTAGACAAATGGAGCTCAGGGGCACTGCAATTCACAAACGTGCAGAGTTATCAATGAGAACTCTCGTCCACAAATATATTGAGGGAAGGCAACGAAGAGGATTTGAAAGCAAGGCAGATTTGCAGGAAACAGATTTCAGGAGGTAGATTCGACTCGCCTTTAAAGCACATGAAAAGCGGCAAAACGTTGACAATGATGCCCTTGGCCAAAAAGGGCGTATGCGTTTTTTCCTGAATATATTCAGGAAAAAACGCATACGCCCTTTTTGGACAAACAAGCAAGCCGGAAGGGCAAATCAGCGCTACAAAGCAGTCTTGCTTGCCCTCGGTCAAAAGGGCCATGCTGAAAAAAGTGTAAAAACCAGAAAAGCAGGACAGGCCATGGAGACATGGGAGCCTTGCTACGCTGATGGGCGGGATGTAAATTGCCAACAGGCACTCTGGAGAAGTGTACGGTGTGTCCTGAAACAAGTAATAAACACAGCTTAGAGAGCATAGGGCACTTCCACTCATGGGCGTATAAATTGGGAAAACTAAAAATCAACAAGACACAGGCACCCCAAACTTTACGGCTGCTCTGTTTCCAAGAACCTCCACTTCGGTACACCTTCAATATCCCAGGAAAGAGAAAAATGGATAAACAAATGGTGGTACTTGGCACAATGGAATATCACTCAGCCATGAAATCAATGTCATAAGGCTAGTTAGCAGCATGATGAGTGGATTTAGCGACGATGATTCTAAGTGAAATAAGTCACACAGAAAAAGACACTTATCCTAAGATATCGCTTATAGAGGGAATGTCAAAATCGCTACACTTGAACTGAATTACAAAACAGAACAGAGGCACACCTTTAGAAGACACACTATGGCTGCTTAACGGGAAAGGTGAGGTGGGGTGATGCATAAAACAAGGGTTTGAAATTAGCTCAGAGACCGCTCCATAAGCCAAATATGTAATAGACAAGGCCTACTCCCTGCTCAGTGAACTGGACTCAACACCCCCTAGTCACCGCACAAGAATATATCTGACTAGTAAGAATCTGAAAACCTATGTATCGATATCTCTCTGCAAGTGAATCAAGAGGGTGTAAAGCGGCATAAACACAGCAGGGAAAAGCAGCAAAGCCCCATTCTAAACATAAATTACTTAAAAAAACCCACAAAACAAAGACAGTGAAAGAGAGAGAAATTCTTACAAAATCAGTTCAGGGGCTCTGATGCCACCTGGTTCGACCATATCTAGACCCACAGCTGGATGAGACATAAGGCTGGACACTCTTGGGGCTGAGAGGATTGGTGAGGTTGGGTGAGCAAACACAGATACTTTAAAGTAACTCCACGGGGTACCCACCCCATGGGTCTCAAATTTCCAGGTACAAGGGCATCTTCCTACATCAAAACATGCATGGGAAACACAGAAGATGGTATGCCATGAGATCGGGAAAGGTTTCTAAAACGCACCTCATTTCTCCTCTCCTTGTGCTCGGGTTCGCCATTCCAGCCGCTTGACTAACCATCTCCCTACTTGGAGAATCAGCACCTTTAACCCCCTGTTTCGTACAGGTTGTAATTTGTCCTGAGGATGAACGGGAAGACGAGGAACCAACGAGAGACAAACCCTAGGTGTTGGGACAGACACAGGTCACTCCATTTTCCCATCAGGAAGAAGAATGAACCACATTCTCCGCCTGCCCCCTGGAAGCCGAATAGGGCCTGAAACAATCCTGCGCTTTTGCGGCCAGCTCCCAAAAAAGCGAGTAGACAAATGGAGCTCAGGGGCACTGCAATTCACAAACGTGCAGAGTTATCAATGAGAACTCTCGTCCACAAATATATTGAGGGAAGGCAACGAAGAGGATTTGAAAGCAAGGCAGATTTGCAGGAAACAGATTTCAGGAGGTAGATTCGACTCGCCTTTAAAGCACATGAAAAGCGGCAAAACGTTGACAATGATGCCCTTGGCCAAAAAGGGCGTATGCGTTTTTTCCTGAATATATTCAGGAAAAAACGCATACGCCCTTTTTGGCCAACCAAGCAAGCCGGAAGGGCAAATCAGCGCTACAAAGAAGTCTTACTTGCCCTCGGTCAAAAGGGCCATGCTGAAAAAAGTGTAAAAACCAGAAAAGCAGGACAGGCCATGGAGACATGGGAGCCTTGCTACGCTGATGGGCGGGATGTAACTTGCCAACAGGCACTCTGGAGAAGTGTACGGTGTGTCCTGAAACAAGTAATAAACACAGCTTAGAGAGCATAGGGCACTTACACTCATGGGCGTATAAATTGGGAAAACTAAAAATCAACAAGACACAGGCACCCCAAACTTTACGGCTGCTCTGTTTCCAAGAACCTCCACTTCGGTACACCTTCAATATCCCAGGAAAGAGAAAAATGGATAAACAAATGGTGGTACTTGGCACTATGGAATATCACTCAGCCATGAAATCAATGTCATAAGGCTAGTTAGCGGCATGATGAGTGGATTTAGCAACGATGATTCTAAGTGAAATAAGTCACACAGAAAAAGACACTTATCCTAAGATATCGCTTATAGAGGGAATGTCAAAATCGCTGCACTTGAACTGAATTACAAAACAGAACAGAGGCACACCTTTAGAAGATACACTATGGCTGCTTAACGGGAAAGGTGAGGTGGGGTGATGCATAAAACAAGGGTTTGAAATTAGCTCAGAGACCGCTCCATAAGCCAAATATGTAATAGACATGCCCTACTCCCTGCTCAGTGAACTGGACTCAACACCCCCTAGTCACCGCACAAGAATATATCTGACTAGTAAGAATCTGAAAACCTATGTATCCATATCTCTCTGCAAGTGAATCAAGAGGGTGTAAAGCGGCATAAACACAGCAGGGAAAAGCAGCCAAGACCCATTCTAAACATAAATTACTTTAAAAATCCCACAAAACAAAGACAGTGAAAGAGAGAGAAATTCTTACAAAATCCGTTCAGGGTCTCTGATACAACCTGGATTGACCATATCTAGACCCACAGCTGGATGAGACATAAGGCTGGACACTCTTGGGGCTGAGAGGATTGGTGAGGTTGGGTGAGAAAACGCAGATACTTTAAAGTAAAACCGCGGGGTACACACCCCATGGGTCTCAAATCTCCAGGTACAAGGGCATCTTCCTACATCAAAACATGCATGGGAAACCCAGAAGATGGTATGCCGTGAGATCGGGAAAGGTTTCTAAAACGCACCTCATTTCTCCTCTCCTTGTGCTCGGGTTCGCCATTCCAGCCACTTGACTAACCATCTCCCTACTTGGAGAATCAGCACCTTTAACCTCCTGTTTCGTACAGGTTGCAATTTGTCCTGAGGATGAACGGGAAGACGGGGAACCAACGAGAGACTAGCCCTAGGTGTTGGGACAGGCACAGGTCACTCCATTTTCCCATCAGGAAGAAGAATGAACCACAGGCTCGGCCTGCCCCCCAGAACCAAAATAGGGCCTGAAGCAATCCTGCGCTTTTGCGGCCAGCTCCCAAAAAAGCGAGGAGACAAATGGAGCTCAGGGGCACTGCAATTCACAAACGTGCAGAGTTATCAATGAGAACTCTCGTCCACAAATATATTGAGGGAAGGCAACGAAGAGGATTTGAAAGCAAGGCAGATTTGCAGGAAACAGATTTCAGGAGGTAGATTCGACTCGCCTTTAAAGCACATGAAAAGCGGCAAAACGTTGACAATGATGCCCTTGGCCAAAAAGGGCGTATGCGTTTTTTCCTGAATATATTCAGGAAAAAACGCATACGCCCTTTTTGGCCAACCAAGCAAGCCGGAAGGGCAAATCAGCGCTACAAAGAAGTCTCGCTTGCCCTCGGTCAAAAGGGCCATGCTGAAGAAAGTGTACAAACCAGAAAAGCAGGACAGGCCATGGAGACATGGGAGCCTTGCTACGCTGATGGGCGGGATGTAAATTGCCAACAGGCACTCTGGAGAAGTGTACGGTGTGTCCTGAAACAAGTAATAAACACAGCTTAGAGAGCATAGGGCACTTCCACTCATGGGCGTATAAATCGGGAAAACTAAAACTCAACAAGACACAGGCACCCCAAACTTTACGGCTGCTCTGTTTCCAAGAACCTCCACTTCGGTACACCTTCAATATGCCAGGAAAGAGAAAAATGGATAAACAAATGGTGGTACTTGGCACAATGGAATATCACTCAGCCATGAAATCAATGTCATAAGGCTAGTTAGCAGCATGATGAGTGGATTTAGCGACGATGATTCTAAGTGAAATAAGTCACACAGAAAAAGACACTTATCCTAAGATATCGCTTATAGAGGGAATGTCAAAATCGCTACACTTGAACTGAATTACAAAACAGAACAGAGGCACAACTTTAGAAGACACACTATGGCTGCTTAACGGGAAAGGTGAGGTGGGGTGATGCATAAAACAAGGGTTTGAAATAAGCTCAGAGACCGCTCCATAAGCCAAATATGTAATAGACAAGGCCTACTCCCTGCTCAGTGAACTGGACTCAACACCCCCTAGTCACCGCACAAGAATATATCTCACTAGTAAGAATCTGAAAACCTATGTATCGATATCTCTCTGCAAGTGAATCAAGAGGGTGTAAAGCGGCATAAACACAGCAGGGAAAAGCAGCCAAGACCCATTCGAAACATAAATTACTTTAAAAAACCCACAAAACAAAGACAGTGAAAGAGAGAGAAATTCTTACAAAATCCGTTCAGGGTCTCTGATGCAACCTGGATTGACCATATCTAGACCCACAGCTGGATGAGACATAAGGCTGGACACTCTTGGGGCTGAGAGGATTGGTGAGGTTGGGTGAGCAAACCCAGATACTTAAAATAACACCGCGGGGTACACACCCCATGGGTCTGAAATCTCCAGGTACAAGGGCATCTTCCTATATCAAAACATGCATGGGAAACCCAGAAGATGGTATGCCGTGAGATCGGGAAAGGTTTCTAAAACGCACCTCATTTCTCCTCTCCTAGTGCTCGGGTTCGCCATTCCAGCCGCTTGACTAACCATCTCCCTACTTGGAGAATCAGCACCTTTAACCTCCTGTTTCGTCCAGGTTGCAATTTGTCCTGAGGATGAACGGGAAGACGGGGAACCAACGAGAGACTAGCCCTAGGTGTTGGGACAGGCACAGGTAACTCCATTTTCCCATCAGGAAGAAGAATGAACCACAGGCTCCGCCTGCCCCCTGGAAGCCGAATAGGGCCTGAAACAATCCTGCGCTTTTGCGGCCAGCTCCCAAAAAAGCGAGTAGACAAATGGAGCTCAGGGGCACTGCAATTCACAAACGTGCAGAGTTATCAATGAGAACTCTCGTCCACAAATATATTGAGGGAAGGCAACGAAGAGGATTTGAAAGCAAGGCAGATTTGCAGGAAACAGATTTCAGGAGGTAGATTCGACTCGCCTTTAAAGCACATGAAAAGCGGCAAAACGTTGACAATGATGCCCTTGGCCAAAAAGGGCGTATGCGTTTTTTCCTGAATATATTCAGGAAAAAACGCATACGCCCTTTTTGGACAAACAAGCAAGCCGGAAGGGCAAATCAGCGCTACAAAGCAGTCTTACTTGCCCTCGGTCAAAAGGGCCATGCTGAACAAAGTGTAAAAACCAGAAAAGCAGGACAGGCCATGGAGACATGGGAGCCTTGCTACGCTGATGGGCGGGATGTAAATTGCCAACAGGCACTCTGGAGAAGTGTACGGTGTGTCCTGAAACAAGTAATAAACACAGCTTAGAGAGCATAGGGCACTTCCACTCATGGGCGTATAAATTGGGAAAACTAAAAATCAACAAGACACAGGCACCCCAAACTTTACGGCTGCTCTGTTTCCAAGAACCTCCACTTCGGTACACCTTCAATATCCCAGGAAAGAGAAAAATGGATAAACAAATGGTGGTACTTGGCACAATGGAATATCACTCAGCCATGAAATCAATGTCATAAGGCTAGTTAGCAGCATGATGAGTGGATTTAGCGACGATGATTCTAAGTGAAATAAGTCACACAGAAAAAGACACTTATCCTAAGATATCGCTTATAGAGGGAATGTCAAAATCGCTACACTTGAACTGAATTACAAAACAGAACAGAGGCACACCTTTAGAAGACACACTATGGCTGCTTAACGGGAAAGGTGAGGTGGGGTGATGCATAAAACAAGGGTTTGAAATTAGCTCAGAGACCGCTCCATAAGCCAAATATGTAATAGACAAGGCCTACTCCCTGCTCAGTGAACTGGACTCAACACCCCCTAGTCACCGCACAAGAATATATCTGACTAGTAAGAATCTGAAAACCTATGTATCGATATCTCTCTGCAAGTGAATCAAGAGGGTGTAAAGCGGCATAAACACAGCAGGGAAAAGCAGCAAAGCCCCATTCTAAACATAAATTACTTAAAAAAACCCACAAAACAAAGACAGTGAAAGAGAGAGAAATTCTTACAAAATCAGTTCAGGGGCTCTGATGCCACCTGGTTCGACCATATCTAGACCCACAGCTGGATGAGACATAAGGCTGGACACTCTTGGGGCTGAGAGGATTGGTGAGGTTGGGTGAGCAAACACAGATACTTTAAAGTAACTCCACGGGGTACCCACCCCATGGGTCTCAAATTTCCAGGTACAAGGGCATCTTCCTACATCAAAACATGCATGGGAAACACAGAAGATGGTATGCCATGAGATCGGGAAAGGTTTCTAAAACGCACCTCATTTCTCCTCTCCTTGTGCTCGGGTTCGCCATTCCAGCCGCTTGACTAACCATCTCCCTACTTGGAGAATCAGCACCTTTAACCCCCTGTTTCGTACAGGTTGTAATTTGTCCTGAGGATGAACGGGAAGACGAGGAACCAACGAGAGACAAACCCTAGGTGTTGGGACAGACACAGGTCACTCCATTTTCCCATCAGGAAGAAGAATGAACCACATTCTCCGCCTGCCCCCTGGAAGCCGAATAGGGCCTGAAACAATCCTGCGCTTTTGCGGCCAGCTCCCAAAAAAGCGAGTAGACAAATGGAGCTCAGGGGCACTGCAATTCACAAACGTGCAGAGTTATCAATGAGAACTCTCGTCCACAAATATATTGAGGGAAGGCAACGAAGAGGATTTGAAAGCAAGGCAGATTTGCAGGAAACAGATTTCAGGAGGTAGATTCGACTCGCCTTTAAAGCACATGAAAAGCGGCAAAACGTTGACAATGATGCCCTTGGCCAAAAAGGGCGTATGCGTTTTTTCCTGAATATATTCAGGAAAAAACGCATACGCCCTTTTTGGCCAACCAAGCAAGCCGGAAGGGCAAATCAGTGCTACAAAGAAGTCTCGCTTGCCCTCGGTCAAAAGGGCCATGCTGAAAAAACTGTAAAAACCAGAAAAGCAGGACAGGCCATGGAGACATGGGAGCCTTGCTACGCTGATGGGCGGGATGTAACTTGCCAACAGGCACTCTGGAGAAGTGTACGGTGTGTCCTGAAAGAAGTAATAAACACAGCTTAGAGAGCATAGGGCACTTCCACTCATGGGCGTATAAATTGGGAAAACTAAAAATCAACAAGACACAGGCACCCCAAACTTTACGGCTGCTCTGTTTCCAAGAACCTCCACTTCGGTACACCTTCAATATCCCAGGAAAGAGAAAAATGGATAAACAAATGGTGGTACTTGGCACAATGGAATATCACTCAGCCATGAAATCAATGTCATAAGGCTAGTTAGCGGCATGATGAGTGGATTTAGCAACGATGATTCTAAGTGAAATAAGTCACACAGAAAAAGACACTTATCCTAAGATATCGCTTATAGAGGGAATGTCAAAATCGCTGCACTTGAACTGAATTACAAAACAGAACAGAGGCACACCTTTAGAAGACACACTATGGCTGCTTAACGGGAAAGGTGAGGTGGGGTGATGCATAAAACAAGGGTTTGAAATTAGCTCAGAGACCGCTCCATAAGCCAAATATGTAATAGACATGCCCTACTCCCTGCTCAGTGAACTGGACTCAACACCCCCTAGTCACCGCACAAGAATATATCTGACTAGTAAGAATCTGAAAACCTATGTATCCATATCTCTCTGCAAGTGAATCAAGAGGGTGTAAAGCGGCATAAACACAGCAGGGAAAAGCAGCCAAGACCCATTCTAAACATAAATTACTTTAAAAATCCCACAAAACAAAGACAGTGAAAGAGAGAGAAATTCTTACAAAATCCGTTCAGGGTCTCTGATACAACCTGGATTGACCATATCTAGACCCACAGCTGGATGAGACATAAGGCTGGACACTCTTGGGGCTGAGAGGATTGGTGAGGTTGGGTGAGAAAACGCAGATACTTTAAAGTAAAACCGCGGGGTACACACCCCATGGGTCTCAAATCTCCAGGTACAAGGGCATCTTCCTACATCAAAACATGCATGGGAAACCCAGAAGATGGTATGCCGTGAGATCGGGAAAGGTTTCTAAAACGCACCTCATTTCTCCTCTCCTTGTGCTCGGGTTCGCCATTCCAGCCACTTGACTAAACATCTCCCTACTTGGAGAATCAGCACCTTTAACCTCCTGTTTCGTACAGGTTGCAATTTGTCCTGAGGATGAACGGGAAGACGGGGAACCAACGAGAGACTAGCCCTAGGTGTTGGGACAGGCACAGGTCACTCCATTTTCCCATCAGGAAGAAGAATGAACCACAGGCTCGGCCTGCCCCCCAGAACCAAAATAGGGCCTGAAGCAATCCTGCGCTTTTGCGGCCAGCTCCCAAAAAAGCGAGGAGACAAATGGAGCTCAGGGGCACTGCAATTCACAAACGTGCAGAGTTATCAATGAGAACTCTCGTCCACAAATATATTGAGGGAAGGCAACGAAGAGGATTTGAAAGCAAGGCAGATTTGCAGGAAACAGATTTCAGGAGGTAGATTCGACTCGCCTTTAAACCACATGAAAAGCGGAAAAACGTTGACAATGATGCCCTTGGCCAAAAAGGGCGTATGCGTTTTTTCCTGAATATATTCAGGAAAAAACGCATACGCCCTTTTTGGCCAACCAAGCAAGCCGGAAGGGCAAATCAGCGCTACAAAGAAGTCTCGCTTGCCCTCGGTCAAAAGGGCCATGCTGAAGAAAGTGTAAAAACCAGAAAAGCAGGACAGGCCATGGAGACATGGGAGCCTTGCTACGCTGATGGGCGGGATGTAAATTGCCAACAGGCACTCTGGAGAAGTGTACGGTGTGTCCTGAAACAAGTAATAAACAGAGCTTAGAGAGCATAGGGCACTTCCACTCATGGGCGTATAAATCGGGAAAACTAAAACTCAACAAGACACAGGCACCCCAAACTTTACGGCTGCTCTGTTTCCAAGAACCTCCACTTCGGTACACCTTCAATATGCCAGGAAAGAGAAAAATGGATAAACAAATGGTGGTACTTGGCACAATGGAATATCACTCAGCCATGAAATCAATGTCATAAGGCTAGTTAGCAGCATGATGAGTGGATTTAGCGACGATGATTCTAAGTGAAATAAGTCACACAGAAAAAGACACTTATCCTAAGATATCGCTTATAGAGGGAATGTCAAAATCGCTACACTTGAACTGAATTACAAAACAGAACAGAGGCACAACTTTAGAAGACACACTATGGCTGCTTAACGGGAAAGGTGAGGTGGGGTGATGCATAAAACAAGGGTTTGAAATAAGCTCAGAGACCGCTCCATAAGCCAAATATGTAATAGACAAGGCCTACTCCCTGCTCAGTGAACTGGACTCAACACCCCCTAGTCACCGCACAAGAATATATCTCACTAGTAAGAATCTGAAAACCTATGTATCGATATCTCTCTGCAAGTGAATCAAGAGGGTGTAAAGCGGCATAAACACAGCAGGGAAAAGCAGCCAAGACCCATTCGAAACATAAATTACTTTAAAAAACCCACAAAACAAAGACAGTGAAAGAGAGAGAAATTCTTACAAAATCCGTTCAGGGTCTCTGATGCAACCTGGATTGACCATATCTAGACCCACAGCTGGATGAGACATAAGGCTGGACACTCTTGGGGCTGAGAGGATTGGTGAGGTTGGGTGAGCAAACCCAGATACTTAAAATAACACCGCGGGGTACACACCCCATGGGCCTGAAATCTCCAGGTACAAGGGCATCTTCCTATATCAAAACATGCATGGGAAACCCAGAAGATGGTATGCCGTGAGATCGGGAAAGGTTTCTAAAACGCACCTCATTTCTCCTCTCCTAGTGCTCGGGTTCGCCATTCCAGCCGCTTGACTAACCATCTCCCTACTTGGAGAATCAGCACCTTTAACCTCCTGTTTCGTCCAGGTTGCAATTTGTCCTGAGGATGAACGGGAAGACGGGGAACCAACGAGAGACTAGCCCTAGGTGTTGGGACAGGCACAGGTCACTCCATTTTCCCATCAGGAAGAAGAATGAACCACAGGCTCCGCCTGCCCCCTGGAAGCCGAATAGGGCCTGAAACAATCCTGCGCTTTTGCGGCCAGCTCCCAAAAAAGCGAGTAGACAAATGGAGCTCAGGGGCACTGCAATTCACAAACGTGCAGAGTTATAAATGAGAACTCTCGTCCACAAACATATTGAGGGAAGGCAACGAAGAGGATTTGAAAGCAAGGCAGATTTGCAGGAAACAGATTTCAGGAGGTAGATTCGACTCGCCTTTAAAGCACATGAAAAGCGGCAAAACGTTGACAATGATGCCCTTGGCCAAAAAGGGCGTATGCGTTTTTTCCTGAATATATTCAGGAAAAAACGCATACGCCCTTTTTGGACAAACAAGCAAGCCGGAAGGGCAAATCAGCGCTACAAAGCAGTCTTGCTTGCCCTCGGTCAAAAGGGCCATGCTGAAAAAAGTGTAAAAACCAGAAAAGCAGGACAGGCCATGGAGACATGGGAGCCTTGCTACGCTGATGGGCGGGATGTAAATTGCCAACAGGCACTCTGGAGAAGTGTACGGTGTGTCCTGAAACAAGTAATAAACACAGCTTAGAGAGCATAGGGCACTTCCACTCATGGGCGTATAAATTGGGAAAACTAAAAATCAACAAGACACAGGCACCCCAAACTTTACGGCTGCTCTGTTTCCAAGAACCTCCACTTCGGTACACCTTCAATATCCCAGGAAAGAGAAAAATGGATAAACAAATGGTGGTACTTGGCACAATGGAATATCACTCAGCCATGAAATCAATGTCATAAGGCTAGTTAGCAGCATGATGAGTGGATTTAGCGACGATGATTCTAAGTGAAATAAGTCACACAGAAAAAGACACTTATCCTAAGATATCGCTTATAGAGGGAATGTCAAAATCGCTACACTTGAACTGAATTACAAAACAGAACAGAGGCACACCTTTAGAAGACACACTATGGCTGCTTAACGGGAAAGGTGAGGTGGGGTGATGCATAAAACAAGGGTTTGAAATTAGCTCAGAGACCGCTCCATAAGCCAAATATGTAATAGACAAGGCCTACTCCCTGCTCAGTGAACTGGACTCAACACCCCCTAGTCACCGCACAAGAATATATCTGACTAGTAAGAATCTGAAAACCTATGTATCGATATCTCTCTGCAAGTGAATCAAGAGGGTGTAAAGCGGCATAAACACAGCAGGGAAAAGCAGCAAAGCCCCATTCTAAACATAAATTACTTAAAAAAACCCACAAAACAAAGACAGTGAAAGAGAGAGAAATTCTTACAAAATCCGTTCAGGGTCTCTGATGCCACCTGGTTCGACCATATCTAGACCCACAGCTGGATGAGACATAAGGCTGGACACTCTTGGGGCTGAGAGGATTGGTGAGGTTGGGTGAGCAAACACAGATACTTTAAAGTAACTCCACGGGGTACCCACCGCATGGGTCTCAAATTTCCAGGTACAAGGGCATCTTCCTACATCAAAACATGCATGGGAAACACAGAAGATGGTATGCCATGAGATCGGGAAAGGTTTCTAAAACGCACCTCATTTCTCCTCTCCTTGTGCTCGGGTTCGCCATTCCAGCCGCTTGACTAACCATCTCCCTACTTGGAGAATCAGCACCTTTAACCTCCTGTTTCGTCCAGGTTGCAATTTGTCCTGAGGATGAACGGGAAGACGGGGAACCAACGAGAGACTAGCCCTAGGTGTTGGGACAGGCACAGGTCACTCCATTTTCCCATCAGGAAGAAGAATGAACCACAGGCTCGGCCTGCCCCCCAGAACCAAAATAGGGCCTGAAGCAATCCTGCGCTTTTGCGGCCAGCTCCCAAAAAAGCGAGGAGACAAATGGAGCTCAGGGGCACTGCAATTCACAAACGTGCAGAGTTATCAATGAGAACTCTCGTCCACAAATATATTGAGGGAAGGCAACGAAGAGGATTTGAAAGCAAGGCAGATTTGCAGGAAACAGATTTCAGGAGGTAGATTCGACTCGCCTTTAAACCACATGAAAAGCGGAAAAACGTTGACAATGATGCCCTTGGCCAAAAAGGGCGTATGCGTTTTTTCCTGAATATATTCAGGAAAAAACGCATACGCCCTTTTTGGCCAACCAAGCAAGCCGGAAGGGCAAATCAGCGCTACAAAGAAGTCTCGCTTGCCCTCGGTCAAAAGGGCCATGCTGAAGAAAGTGTAAAAACCAGAAAAGCAGGACAGGCCATGGAGACATGGGAGCCTTGCTACGCTGATGGGCGGGATGTAAATTGCCAACAGGCACTCTGGAGAAGTGTACGGTGTGTCCTGAAACAAGTAATAAACAGAGCTTAGAGAGCATAGGGCACTTCCACTCATGGGCGTATAAATCGGGAAAACTAAAACTCAACAAGACACAGGCACCCCAAACTTTACGGCTGCTCTGTTTCCAAGAACCTCCACTTCGGTACACCTTCAATATGCCAGGAAAGAGAAAAATGGATAAACAAATGGTGGTACTTGGCACAATGGAATATCACTCAGCCATGAAATCAATGTCATAAGGCTAGTTAGCAGCATGATGAGTGGATTTAGCGACGATGATTCTAAGTGAAATAAGTCACACAGAAAAAGACACTTATCCTAAGATATCGCTTATAGAGGGAATGTCAAAATCGCTACACTTGAACTGAATTACAAAACAGAACAGAGGCACAACTTTAGAAGACACACTATGGCTGCTTAACGGGAAAGGTGAGGTGGGGTGATGCATAAAACAAGGGTTTGAAATAAGCTCAGAGACCGCTCCATAAGCCAAATATGTAATAGACAAGGCCTACTCCCTGCTCAGTGAACTGGACTCAACACCCCCTAGTCACCGCACAAGAATATATCTCACTAGTAAGAATCTGAAAACCTATGTATCGATATCTCTCTGCAAGTGAATCAAGAGGGTGTAAAGCGGCATAAACACAGCAGGGAAAAGCAGCCAAGACCCATTCGAAACATAAATTACTTTAAAAAACCCACAAAACAAAGACAGTGAAAGAGAGAGAAATTCTTACAAAATCCGTTCAGGGTCTCTGATGCAACCTGGATTGACCATATCTAGACCCACAGCTGGATGAGACATAAGGCTGGACACTCTTGGGGCTGAGAGGATTGGTGAGGTTGGGTGAGCAAACCCAGATACTTAAAATAACACCGCGGGGTACACACCCCATGGGCCTGAAATCTCCAGGTACAAGGGCATCTTCCTATATCAAAACATGCATGGGAAACCCAGAAGATGGTATGCCGTGAGATCGGGAAAGGTTTCTAAAACGCACCTCATTTCTCCTCTCCTAGTGCTCGGGTTCGCCATTCCAGCCGCTTGACTAACCATCTCCCTACTTGGAGAATCAGCACCTTTAACCTCCTGTTTCGTCCAGGTTGCAATTTGTCCTGAGGATGAACGGGAAGACGGGGAACCAACGAGAGACTAGCCCTAGGTGTTGGGACAGGCACAGGTCACTCCATTTTCCCATCAGGAAGAAGAATGAACCACAGGCTCCGCCTGCCCCCTGGAAGCCGAATAGGGCCTGAAACAATCCTGCGCTTTTGCGGCCAGCTCCCAAAAAAGCGAGTAGACAAATGGAGCTCAGGGGCACTGCAATTCACAAACGTGCAGAGTTATAAATGAGAACTCTCGTCCACAAACATATTGAGGGAAGGCAACGAAGAGGATTTGAAAGCAAGGCAGATTTGCAGGAAACAGATTTCAGGAGGTAGATTCGACTCGCCTTTAAAGCACATGAAAAGCGGCAAAACGTTGACAATGATGCCCTTGGCCAAAAAGGGCGTATGCGTTTTTTCCTGAATATATTCAGGAAAAAACGCATACGCCCTTTTTGGACAAACAAGCAAGCCGGAAGGGCAAATCAGCGCTACAAAGCAGTCTTGCTTGCCCTCGGTCAAAAGGGCCATGCTGAAAAAAGTGTAAAAACCAGAAAAGCAGGACAGGCCATGGAGACATGGGAGCCTTGCTACGCTGATGGGCGGGATGTAAATTGCCAACAGGCACTCTGGAGAAGTGTACGGTGTGTCCTGAAACAAGTAATAAACACAGCTTAGAGAGCATAGGGCACTTCCACTCATGGGCGTATAAATTGGGAAAACTAAAAATCAACAAGACACAGGCACCCCAAACTTTACGGCTGCTCTGTTTCCAAGAACCTCCACTTCGGTACACCTTCAATATCCCAGGAAAGAGAAAAATGGATAAACAAATGGTGGTACTTGGCACAATGGAATATCACTCAGCCATGAAATCAATGTCATAAGGCTAGTTAGCAGCATGATGAGTGGATTTAGCGACGATGATTCTAAGTGAAATAAGTCACACAGAAAAAGACACTTATCCTAAGATATCGCTTATAGAGGGAATGTCAAAATCGCTACACTTGAACTGAATTACAAAACAGAACAGAGGCACACCTTTAGAAGACACACTATGGCTGCTTAACGGGAAAGGTGAGGTGGGGTGATGCATAAAACAAGGGTTTGAAATTAGCTCAGAGACCGCTCCATAAGCCAAATATGTAATAGACAAGGCCTACTCCCTGCTCAGTGAACTGGACTCAACACCCCCTAGTCACCGCACAAGAATATATCTGACTAGTAAGAATCTGAAAACCTATGTATCGATATCTCTCTGCAAGTGAATCAAGAGGGTGTAAAGCGGCATAAACACAGCAGGGAAAAGCAGCAAAGCCCCATTCTAAACATAAATTACTTAAAAAAACCCACAAAACAAAGACAGTGAAAGAGAGAGAAATTCTTACAAAATCCGTTCAGGGTCTCTGATGCCACCTGGTTCGACCATATCTAGACCCACAGCTGGATGAGACATAAGGCTGGACACTCTTGGGGCTGAGAGGATTGGTGAGGTTGGGTGAGCAAACACAGATACTTTAAAGTAACTCCACGGGGTACCCACCGCATGGGTCTCAAATTTCCAGGTACAAGGGCATCTTCCTACATCAAAACATGCATGGGAAACACAGAAGATGGTATGCCATGAGATCGGGAAAGGTTTCTAAAACGCACCTCATTTCTCCTCTCCTTGTGCTCGGGTTCGCCATTCCAGCCGCTTGACTAACCATCTCCCTACTTGGAGAATCAGCACCTTTAACCTCCTGTTTCGTCCAGGTTGCAATTTGTCCTGAGGATGAACGGGAAGACGGGGAACCAACGAGAGACTAGCCCTAGGTGTTGGGACAGGCACAGGTCACTCCATTTTCCCATCAGGAAGAAGAATGAACCACAGGCTCGGCCTGTCCCCCAGAACCAAAATAGGGCCTGAAGCAATCCTGCGCTTTTGCGGCCAGCTCCCAAAAAAGCGAGGAGACAAATGGAGCTCAGGGGCACTGCAATTCACAAACGTGCAGAGTTATAAATGAGAACTCTCGTCCACAAATATATTGAGGGAAGGCAACGAAGAGGATTTGAAAGCAAGGCAGATTTGCAGGAAACAGATTTCAGGAGGTAGATTCGACTCGCCTTTAAAGCACATGAAAAGCGGCAAAACGTTGACAATGATGCCCTTGGCCAAAAAGGGCGTATGCGTTTTTTCCTGAATATATTCAGGAAAAAACGCATACGCCCTTTTTGGCCAACCAAGCAAGCCGGAAGGGCAAATCAGTGCTACAAAGAAGTCTCGCTTGCCCTCGGTCAAAAGGGCCATGCTGAAAAAAGTGTAAAAACCAGAAAAGCAGGACAGGCCATGGAGACATGGGAGCCTTGCTACGCTGATGGGCGGGATGTAACTTGCCAACAGGCACTCTGGAGAAGTGTACGGTGTGTCCTGAAACAAGTAATAAACACAGCTTAGAGAGCATAGGGCACTTCCACTCATGGGCGTATAAATTGGGAAAACTAAAAATCAACAAGACACAGGCACCCCAAACTTTACGGCTGCTCTGTTTCCAAGAACCTCCACTTCGGTACACCTTCAATATCCCAGGAAAGAGAAAAATGGATAAACAAATGGTGGTACCTTGCACAATGGAATATCACTCAGCCATGAAATCAATGTCATAAGGCTAGTTAGCGTCATGATGAGTGGATTTAGCAACGATGATTCTAAGTGAAATAAGTCACACAGAAAAAGACACTTATCGTAAAATATCGCTTATAGAGGGAATGTCAAAATCGCTACACTTGAACTGAATTACAAAACAGAACAGAGGCACAACTTTAGAAGACACACTATGGCTGCTTAACGGGAAAGGTGAGGTGGGGTGATGCATAAAACAAGGGTTTGAAATAAGCTCAGAGACCGCTCCATAAGCCAAATATGTAATAGACAAGGCCTACTCCCTGCTCAGTGAACTGGACTCAACACCCCCTAGTCACCGCACAAGAATATATCTCACTAGTAAGAATCTGAAAACCTATGTATCGATATCTCTCTGCAAGTGAATCAAGAGGGTGTAAAGCGGCATAAACACAGCAGGGAAAAGCAGCCAAGACCCATTCGAAACATAAATTACTTTAAAAAACCCACAAAACAAAGACAGTGAAAGAGAGAGAAATTCTTACAAAATCCGTTCAGGGTCTCTGATGCAACCTGGATTGACCATATCTAGACCCACAGCTGGATGAGACATAAGGCTGGACACTCTTGCGGCTGAGAGGATTGGTGAGGTTGGGTGAGCAAACCCAGATACTTAAAATAACACTGCGGGGTACACACCCCATGGGCCTGAAATCTCCAGGTACAAGGGCATCTTCCTATATCAAAACATGCATGGGAAACCCAGAAGATGGTATGCCGTGAGATCGGGAAAGGTTTCTAAAACGCACCTCATTTCTCCTCTCCTAGTGCTCGGGTTCGCCATTCCAGCCGCTTGACTAACCATCTCCCTACTTGGAGAATCAGCACCTTTAACCTCCTGTTTCGTCCAGGTTGCAATTTGTCCTGAGGATGAACGGGAAGACGGGGAACCAACGAGAGACTAGCCCTAGGTGTTGGGACAGGCACAGGTCACTCCATTTTCCCATCAGGAAGAAGAATGAACCACAGGCTCGGCCTGCCCCCCAGAACCAAAATAGCGCCTGAAGCAATCCTGCGCTTTTGCGGCCAGCTCCCAAAAAAGCGAGGAGACAAATGGAGCTCAGGGGCACTGCAATTCACAAACGTGCAGAGTTATCAATGAGAACTCTCGTCCACAAATATATTGAGGGAAGGCAACGAAGAGGATTTGAAAGCAAGGCAGATTTGCAGGAAACAGATTTCAGGAGGTAGATTCGACTCGCCTTTAAAGCACATGAAAAGCGGCAAAACGTTGACAATGATGCCCTTGGCCAAAAAGGGCGTATGCGTTTTTTCCTGAATATATTCAGGAAAAAACGCATACGCCCTTTTCGGCCAACCAAGCAAGCCGGAAGGGCAAATCAGCGCTACAAAGAAGTCTCGCTTGCCCTCGGTCAAAAGGGCCATGCTGAAGAAAGTGTACAAACCAGAAAAGCAGGACAGGCCATGGAGACATGGGAGCCTTGCTACGCTGATGGGCGGGATGTAAATTGCCAACAGGCACTCTGGAGAAGTGTACGGTGTGTCCTGAAACAAGTAATAAACACAGCTTAGAGAGCATAGGGCACTTCCACTCATGGGCGTATAAATCGGGAAAACTAAAACTCAACAAGACACAGGCACCCCAAACTTTACGGCTGCTCTGTTTCCAAGAACCTCCACTTCGGTACACCTTCAATATCCCAGGAAAGAGAAAAATGGATAAACAAATGGTGGTACTTGGCACAATGGAATATCACTCAGCCATGAAATCAATGTCATAAGGCTAGTTAGCAGCATGATGAGTGGATTTAGCGACGATGATTCTAAGTGAAATAAGTCACACAGAAAAAGACACTTATCCTAAGATATCGCTTATAGAGGGAATGTCAAAATCGCTACACTTGAACTGAATTACAAAACAGAACAGAGGCACACCTTTAGAAGACACACTATGGCTGCTTAACGGGAAAGGTGAGGTGGGGTGATGCATAAAACAAGGGTTTGAAATTAGCTCAGAGACCGCTCCATAAGCCAAATATGTAATAGACAAGGCCTACTCCCTGCTCAGTGAACTGGACTCAACACCCCCTAGTCACCGCACAAGAATATATCTGACTAGTAAGAATCTGAAAACCTATGTATCGATATCTCTCTGCAAGTGAATCAAGAGGGTGTAAAGCGGCATAAACACAGCAGGGAAAAGCAGCCAAGACCCATTCGAAACATAAATTACTTAAAAAAACCCACAAAACAAAGACAGTGAAAGAGAGAGAAATTCTTACAAAATCCGTTCAGGGTCTCTGATGCAACCTGGATTGACCATATCTAGACCCACAGCTGGATGAGACATAAGGCTGGACACTCTTGGGGCTGAGAGGATTGGTGAGGTTGGGTGAGCAAACCCAGATACTTAAAATAACACCGCGGGGTACACACCCCATGGGTCTGAAATCTCCAGGTACAAGGGCATCTTCCTATATCAAAACATGCATGGGAAACCCAGAAGATGGTATGCCGTGAGATCGGGAAAGGTTTCTAAAACGCACCTCATTTCTCCTCTCCTAGTGCTCGGGTTCGCCATTCCAGCCGCTTGACTAACCATCTCCCTACTTGGAGAATCAGCACCTTTAACCTCCTGTTTCGTCCAGGTTGCAATTTGTCCTGAGGATGAACGGGAAGACGGGGAACCAACGAGAGACTAGCCCTAGGTGTTGGGACAGGCACAGGTCACTCCATTTTCCCATCAGGAAGAAGAATGAACCACAGGCTCCGCCTGCCCCCTGGAAGCCGAATAGGGCCTGAAACAATCCTGCGCTTTTGCGGCCAGCTCCCAAAAAAGCGAGTAGACAAATGGAGCTCAGGGTCACTGCAATTCACAAACGTGCAGAGTTATAAAGGAGAACTCTCGTCCACAAATATATTGAGGGAAGGCAACGAAGAGGATTTGAAAGCAAGGCAGATTTGCAGGAAACAGATTTCAGGAGGTAGATTCGACTCGCCTTTAAAGCACATGAAAAGCGGCAAAACGTTGACAATGATGCCCTTGGCCAAACAGGGCGTATGCGTTTTTTCCTGAATATATTCAGGAAAAAACGCATACGCTCTTTTTGGACAACCAAGCAAGCCGGAAGGGCAAATCAGCGCTACAAAGCAGTCTTGCTTGCCCTCGGTCAAAAGGGCCATGCTGAAAAAAGTGTAAAAACCAGAAAAGCAGGACAGGCCATGGAGACATGGGAGCCTTGCTACGCTGATGGGCGGGATGTAAATTGCCAACAGGCACTCTGGAGAAGTGTACGGTGTGTCCTGAAACAAGTAATAAACACAGCTTAGAGAGCATAGGGCACTTCCACTCATGGGCGTATAAATCGGGAAAACTAAAACTCAACAAGACACAGGCACCCCAAACTTTACGGCTGCTCTGTTTCCAAGAACCTCCACTTCGGTACACCTTCAATATCCCAGGAAAGAGAAAAATGGATAAACAAATGGTGGTACTTGGCACAATGGAATATCACTCAGCCATGAAATCAATGTCATAAGGCTAGTTAGCAGCATGATGAGTGGATTTAGCGACGATGATTCTAAGTGAAATAAGTCACACAGAAAAAGACACTTATCCTAAGATATCGCTTATAGAGGGAATGTCAAAATCGCTACACTTGAACTGAATTACAAAACAGAACAGAGGCACACCTTTAGAAGACACACTATGGCTGCTTAACGGGAAAGGTGAGGTGGGGTGATGCATAAAACAAGGGTTTGAAATTAGCTCAGAGACCGCTCCATAAGCCAAATATGTAATAGACAAGGCCTACTCCCTGCTCAGTGAACTGGACTCAACACCCCCTAGTCACCGCACAAGAATATATCTGACTAGTAAGAATCTGAAAACCTATGTATCGATATCTCTCTGCAAGTGAATCAAGAGGGTGTAAAGCGGCATAAACACAGCAGGGAAAAGCAGCCAAGACCCATTCGAAACATAAATTACTTAAAAAAACCCACAAAACAAAGACAGTGAAAGAGAGAGAAATTCTTACAAAATCCGTTCAGGGTCTCTGATGCAACCTGGATTGACCATATCTAGACCCACAGCTGGATGAGACATAAGGCTGGACACTCTTGGGGCTGAGAGGATTGGTGAGGTTGGGTGAGCAAACCCAGATACTTAAAATAACACCGCGGGGTACACACCCCATGGGTCTGAAATCTCCAGGTACAAGGGCATCTTCCTATATCAAAACATGCATGGGAAACCCAGAAGATGGTATGCCGTGAGATCGGGAAAGGTTTCTAAAACGCACCTCATTTCTCCTCTCCTAGTGCTCGGGTTCGCCATTCCAGCCGCTTGACTAACCATCTCCCTACTTGGAGAATCAGCACCTTTAACCTCCTGTTTCGTCCAGGTTGCAATTTGTCCTGAGGATGAACGGGAAGACGGGGAACCAACGAGAGACTAGCCCTAGGTGTTGGGACAGGCACAGGTCACTCCATTTTCCCATCAGGAAGAAGAATGAACCACAGGCTCCGCCTGCCCCCTGGAAGCCGAATAGGGCCTGAAACAATCCTGCGCTTTTGCGGCCAGCTCCCAAAAAAGCGAGTAGACAAATGGAGCTCAGGGTCACTGCAATTCACAAACGTGCAGAGTTATAAAGGAGAACTCTCGTCCACAAATATATTGAGGGAAGGCAACGAAGAGGATTTGAAAGCAAGGCAGATTTGCAGGAAACAGATTTCAGGAGGTAGATTCGACTCGCCTTTAAAGCACATGAAAAGCGGCAAAACGTTGACAATGATGCCCTTGGCCAAACAGGGCGTATGCGTTTTTTCCTGAATATATTCAGGAAAAAACGCATACGCTCTTTTTGGACAACCAAGCAAGCCGGAAGGGCAAATCAGCGCTACAAAGCAGTCTTGCTTGCCCTCGGTCAAAAGGGCCATGCTGAAAAAAGTGTAAAAACCAGAAAAGCAGGACAGGCCATGGAGACATGGGAGCCTTGCTACGCTGATGGGCGGGATGTAAATTGCCAACAGGCACTCTGGAGAAGTGTACGGTGTGTCCTGAAACAAGTAATAAACACAGCTTAGAGAGCATAGGGCACTTCCACTCATGGGCGTATAAATTGGGAAAACTAAAAATCAACAAGACACAGGCACCCCAAACTTTACGGCTGCTCTGTTTCCAAGAACCTCCACTTCGGTACACCTTCAATATCCCAGGAAAGAGAAAAATGGATAAACAAATGGTGGTACTTGGCACAATGGAATATCACTCAGCCATGAAATCAATGTCATAAGGCTAGTTAGCAGCATGATGAGTGGATTTAGCGACGATGATTCTAAGTGAAATAAGTCACACAGAAAAAGACACTTATCCTAAGATATCGCTTATAGAGGGAATGTCAAAATCGCTACACTTGAACTGAATTACAAAACAGAACAGAGGCACACCTTTAGAAGACACACTATGGCTGCTTAACGGGAAAGGTGAGGTGGGGTGATGCATAAAACAAGGGTTTGAAATTAGCTCAGAGACCGCTCCATAAGCCAAATATGTAATAGACAAGGCCTACTCCCTGCTCAGTGAACTGGACTCAACACCCCCTAGTCACCGCACAAGAATATATCTGACTAGTAAGAATCTGAAAACCTATGTATCGATATCACTCTGCAAGTGAATCAAGAGGGTGTAAAGCGGCATAAACACAGCAGGGAAAAGCAGCAAAGCCCCATTCTAAACATAAATTACTTAAAAAAACCCACAAAACAAAGACAGTGAAAGAGAGAGAAATTCTTACAAAATCAGTTCAGGGGCTCTGATGCCACCTGGTTCGACCATATCTAGACCCACAGCTGGATGAGACATAAGGCTGGACACTCTTGGGGCTGAGAGGATTGGTGAGGTTGGGTGAGCAAACGCAGATACTTTACAGTAACTCCACGGGGTACCCACCCCATGGGTCTCAAATCTCCAGGTACAAGGGCATCTTCCTACATCAAAACATGCATGGGAAACACAGAAGATGGTATGCCATGAGATCGGGAAATGTTTCTAAAACGCACCTCATTTCTCCACTCCTTGTGCTCGGGTTCGCCATTCCAGCCACTTGACTAACCATCTCCCTACTTGGAGAATCAGCACCTTTAACCTCCTGTTTCGTACAGGTTGTAATTTGTCCTGAGGATGAACGAGAAGACGGGGAACCAACGAGAGACAAACCCTAGGTGTTGGGACAGACACAGGTCACTCCATTTTCCCATCAGGAAGAAGAATGAACCACAGGCTCCGCCTGCCCCCTGGAAGCCGAATAGGGCCTGAAACAATCCTGTGCTTTTGCGGCCAGCTCCCAAAAAAGCGAGTAGACAAATGGAGCTCAGGGGCACTGCAATTCACAAACGTGCAGAGTTATAAATGAGAACTCTCGTCCACAAATATATTGAGGGAAGGCAACGAAGAGGATTTGAAAGCAAGGCAGATTTGCAGGAAACAGATTTCAGGAGGTAGATTCGACTCGCCTTTAAAGCACATGAAAAGCTGCAAAACGTTGACAATGATGCCCTTGGCCAAAAAGGGCGTATGCGTTTTTTCCTGAATATATTCAGGAAAAAACGCATACGCCCTTTTTGGCCAACCAAGCAAGCCGGAAGGGCAAATCAGCGCTACAAAGCAGTCTTGCTTGCCCTCAGTCAAAAGGGCCATGCTGAAAAAAGTGTAAAAACCAGAAAAGCAGGACAGGCCATGGAGACATGGGAGCCTTGCTACGCTGATGGGCGGGATGTAAATTGCCAACAGGCACTCTGGAGAAGTGTACGGTGTGTCCTGAAACAAGTAATAAACACAGCTTAGAGAGCATAGGGCACTTCCACTCATGGGCGTATAAATCGGGAAAACTAAAACTCAACAAGACACAGGCACCCCAAACTTTACGGCTGCTCTGTTTCCAAGAACCTCCACTTCGGTACACCTTCAATATCCCAGGAAAGAGAAAAATGGATAAACAAATGGTGGTACTTGGCACAATGGAATATCACTCAGCCATGAAATCAATGTCATAAGGCTAGTTAGCAGCATGATGAGTGGATTTAGCGACGATGATTCTAAGTGAAATAAGTCACACGGAAAAAGACACTTATCCTAAGATATCGCTTATAGAGGGAATGTCAAAATCGCTACACTTGAACTGAATTACAAAACAGAACAGAGGCACACCTTTAGAAGACACACTATGGCTGCTTAACGGGAAAGGTGAGGTGGGGTGATGCATAAAACAAGGGTTTGAAATTAGCTCAGAGACCGCTCCATAAGCCAAATATGTAATAGACAAGGCCTACTCCCTGCTCAGTGAACTGGACTCAACACCCCCTAGTCACCGCACAAGAATATATCTGACTAGTAAGAATCTGAAAACCTATGTATCGATATCACTCTGCAAGTGAATCAAGAGGGTGTAAAGCGGCATAAACACAGCAGGGAAAAGCAGCAAAGCCCCATTCTAAACATAAATTACTTAAAAAAACCCACAAAACAAAGACAGTGAAAGAGAGAGAAATTCTTACAAAATCAGTTCAGGGGCTCTGATGCCACCTGGTTCGACCATATCTAGACCCACAGCTGGATGAGACATAAGGCTGGACACTCTTGGGGCTGAGAGGATTGGTGAGGTTGGGTGAGCAAACGCAGATACTTTAAAGTAACTCCACGGGGTACCCACCCCATGGGTCTCACATCTCCAGGTAAAAGGGCATCTTCCTACATCAAAACATGCATGGGAAACACAGAAGATGGTATGCCATGAGATCGGGAAAGGTTTCTAAAATGCACCTCATTTCTCCTCTCCTTGTGCTCGGGTTCGCCATTCCAGCCACTTGACTAACCATCTCCCTACTTGGAGAATCAGCACCTTTAACCTCCTGTTTCGTACAGGTTGTAATTTGTCCTGAGGATGAACGAGAAGACGGGGAACCAACGAGAGACAAACCCTAGGTGTTGGGACAGACACAGGTCACTCCATTTTTCCATCAGGAAGAAGAATGAACCACAGGCTCCGCCTGTCCCCTGGAAGCCGAATAGGGCCTGAAACAATCCTGCGCTTTTGCGGCCAGCTCCCAAAAAAGCGAGTAGACAAATGGAGCTCAGGGGCACTGCAATTCACAAACGTGCAGAGTTATCAATGAGAACTCTCGTCCACAAATATATTGAGGGAAGGCAACGAAGAGGATTTGAAAGCAAGGCAGATTTGCAGGAAACAGATTTCAGGAGGTAGATTCGACTCGCCTTTAAAGCACATGAAAAGCTGCAAAACGTTGACAATGATGCCCTTGGCCAAAAAGGGCGTATGCGTTTTTTCCTGAATATATTCAGGAAAAAACGCATACGCCCTTTTTGGCCAACCAAGCAAGCCGGAAGGGCAAATCAGCGCTACAAAGCAGTCTTGCTTGCCCTCAGTCAAAAGGGCCATGCTGAAAAAAGTGTAAAAACCAGAAAAGCAGGACAGGCCATGGAGACATGGGAGCCTTGCTACGCTGATGGGCGGGATGTAAATTGCCAACAGGCACTCTGGAGAAGTGTACGGTGTGTCCTGAAACAAGTAATAAACACAGCTTAGAGAGCATAGGGCACTTCCACTCATGGGCGTATAAATCGGGAAAACTAAAACTCAACAAGACACAGGCACCCCAAACTTTACGGCTGCTCTGTTTCCAAGAACCTCCACTTCGGTACACCTTCAATATCCCAGGAAAGAGAAAAATGGATAAACAAATGGTGGTACTTGGCACAATGGAATATCACTCAGCCATGAAATCAATGTCATAAGGCTAGTTAGCAGCATGATGAGTGGATTTAGCGACGATGATTCTAAGTGAAATAAGTCACACAGAAAAAGACACTTATCCTAAGATATCGCTTATAGAGGGAATGTCAAAATCGCTACACTTGAACTGAATTACAAAACAGAACAGAGGCACACCTTTAGAAGACACACTATGGCTGCTTAACGGGAAAGGTGAGGTGGGGTGATGCATAAAACAAGGGTTTGAAATTAGCTCAGAGACCGCTCCATAAGCCAAATATGTAATAGACAAGGCCTACTCCCTGCTCAGTGAACTGGACTCAACACCCCCTAGTCACCGCACAAGAATATATCTGACTAGTAAGAATCTGAAAACCTATGTATCGATATCACTCTGCAAGTGAATCAAGAGGGTGTAAAGCGGCATAAACACAGCAGGGAAAAGCAGCAAAGCCCCATTCTAAACATAAATTACTTTAAAAAACCCACAAAACAAAGACAGTGAAAGAGAGAGAAATTCTTACAAAATCAGTTCAGGGGATCTGATGCCACCTGGTTCGACCATATCTAGACCCACAGCTGGATGAGACATAAGGCTGGACACTCTTGGGGCTGAGAGGATTGGTGAGGTTGGGTGAGCAAACGCAGATACTTTAAAGTAACTCCACGGGGTACCCACCCCATGGGTCTCAAATCTCCAGGTAAAAGGGCATCTTCCTACAACAAAACATGCATGGGAAACACAGAAGATGGTATGCCATGAGATCGGGAAAGGTTTCTAAAATGCACCTCATTTCTCCTCTCCTTGTGCTCGGGTTCGCCATTCCAGCCACTTGACTAACCATCTCCCTACTTGGAGAATCAGCACCTTTAACCTCCTGTTTCGTACAGGTTGTAATTTGTCCTGAGGATGAACGAGAAGACGGGGAACCAACGAGAGACAAACCCTAGGTGTTGGGACAGACACAGGTCACTCCATTTTTCCATCAGGAAGAAGAATGAACCACAGGCTCCGCCTGTCCCCTGGAAGCCGAATAGGGCCTGAAACAATCCTGCGCTTTTGCGGCCAGCTCCCAAAAAAGCGAGTAGACAAATGGAGCTCAGGGGCACTGCAATTCACAAACGTGCAGAGTTATAAATGAGAACTCTCGTCCACAAATATATTGAGGGAAGGCAACGAAGAGGATTTGAAAGCAAGGCAGATTTGCAGGAAACAGATTTCAGGAGGTAGATTCGACTCGCCTTTAAAGCACATGAAAAGCGGCAAAACGTTGACAATGATGCCCTTGGCCAAAAAGGGCGTATGCGTTTTTTCCTGAATATATTCAGGAAAAAACGCATACGCCCTTTTTGGCCAACCAAGCAAGCCGGAAGGGCAAATCAGCGCTACAAAGAAGTCTTGCTTGCCCTCGGTCAAAAGGGCCATGCTGAAAAAAGTGTAAAAACCAGAAAAGCAGGACAGGCCATGGAGACATGGGAGCCTTGCTACGCTGATGGGCGGGATGTAAATTGCCAACAGGCACTCTGGAGAAGTGTACGGTGTGTCCTGAAACAAGTAATAAACACAGCTTAGAGAGCATAGGGCACTTCCACTCATGGGCGTATAAATTGGGAAAACTAAAAATCAACAAGACACAGGCACCCCAAACTTTACGGCTGCTCTGTTTCCAAGAACCTCCACTTCGGTACACCTTCAATATCCCAGGAAAGAGAAAAATGGATAAACAAATGGTGGTACTTGGCACAATGGAATATCACTCAGCCATGAAATCAATGTCATAAGGCTAGTTAGCAGCATGATGAGTGGATTTAGCGACGATGATTCTAAGTGAAATAAGTCACACAGAAAACGATACTTATCCTAAGATATCGATTATAGAGGGAATGTCAAAATCGCTACACTTGAACAGAATTACAAAACAGAACAGAGTCACACCTTTAGAAGACACACTATGGCTGCTTAACGGGAAAGGTGAGGTGGGGTGATGCATAACACAAGGGTTTGAAATTAGCTCAGAGACCGCTCCATAAGCCAAATATGTAATAGACAAGGCCTACTCCCTGCTCAGTGAACTGGACTCAACAACCCCTAGTCACCGCACAAGAATATATCTGACTAGTAAGAATCTGAAAACCTATGTATCGATATCTCTCTGCAAGTGAATCAAGAGGGTGTAAAGCGGCATAAACACAGCAGGGAAAAGCAGCAAAGCCCCATTCGAAACATAAATTACTTAAAAAAACCCACAAAACAAAGACAGTGAAAGAGAGAGAAATTCTTACAAAATCAGTTCAGGGGCTCTGATGCCACCTGGTTCGACCATATCTAGACCCACAGCTGGATGAGACATAAGGCTGGACACTCTTGGGGCTGAGAGGATTGGTGAGGTTGGGTGAGCAAACCCAGATACTTAAAATAACACCGCGGGGTACACACCCCATGGGTCTGAAATCTCCAGGTACAAGGGCATCTTCCTATATCAAAACATGCATGGGAAACCCAGAAGATGGTATGCCGTGAGATCGGGAAAGGTTTCTAAAACGCACCTCATTTCTCCTCTCCTAGTGCTCGGGTTCGCCATTCCAGCCGCTTGACTAACCATCTCCCTACTTGGAGAATCAGCACCTTTAACCTCCTGTTTCGTACAGGTTGTAATTTGTCCTGAGGATGAACGAGAAGACGGGGAACCAACGAGAGACAAACCCTAGGTGTTGGGACAGACACAGGTCACTCCATTTTCCCATCAGGAAGAAGAATGAACCACAGGCTCCGCCTGCCCCCTGGAAGCCGAATAGGGCCTGAAACAATCCTGTGCTTTTGCGGCCAGCTCCCAAAAAAGCGAGTAGACAAATGGAGCTCAGGGGCACTGCAATTCACAAACGTGCAGAGTTATAAATGAGAACTCTCGTCCACAGATATATTGAGGGAAGGCAACGAAGAGGATTTGAAAGCAAGGCAGATTTGCAGGAAACAGATTTCAGGAGGTAGATTCGACTTGCCTTTAAAGCACATGAAAAGCTGCAAAACGTTGACAATGATGCCCTTGGCCAAAAAGGGCGTATGCGTTTTTTCCTGAATATATTCAGGAAAAAACGCATACGCCCTTTTTGGCCAACCAAGCAAGCCGGAAGTGCAAATCAGCGCTACAAAGAAGTCTTGCTTGCCCTCGGTCAAAAGGGCCATGCTGAAAAAAGTGTAAAAACCAGAAAAGCAGGACAGGCCATGGAGACATGGGAGCCTTGCTACGCTGATGGGCGGGATGTAAATTGCCAACAGGCACTCTGGAGAAGTGTACGGTGTGTCCTGAAACAAGTAATAAACACAGCTTAGAGAGCATAGGGCACTTCCACTCATGGGCGTATAAATTGGGAAAACTAAAAATCAACAAGACACAGGCACCCCAAACTTTACGGCTGCTCTGTTTCCAAGAACCTCCACTTCGGTACACCTTCAATATCCCAGGAAAGAGAAAAATGGATAAACAAATGGTGGTACTTGGCACAATGGAATATCACTCAGCCATGAAATCAATGTCATAAGGCTAGTTAGCAGCATGATGAGTGGATTTAGCGACGATGATTCTAAGTGAAATAAGTCACACAGAAAAAGACACTTATCCTAAGATATCGCTTATAGAGGGAATGTCAAAATCGCTACACTTGAACTGAATTACAAAACAGAACAGAGGCACACCTTTAGAAGACACACTATGGCTGCTTAACGGGAAAGGTGAGGTGGGGTGATGCATAAAACAAGGGTTTGAAATTAGCTCAGAGACCGCTCCATAAGCCAAATATGTAATAGACAAGGCCTACTCCCTGCTCAGTGAACTGGACTCAACACCCCCTAGTCACCGCACAAGAATATATCTCACTAGTAAGAATCTGAAAACCTATGTATCGATATCTCTCTGCAAGTGAATCAAGAGGGTGTAAAGCGGCATAAACACAGCAGGGAAAAGCAGCAAAGCCCCATTCTAAACATAAATTACTTTAAAAAACAAACAAAACAAAGACAGTGAAAGAGAGAGAAATTCTTACAAAATCAGTTCAGGGGCTCTGATGCCACCTGGTTCGACCATATCTAGACCCACAGCTGGATGAGACATAAGGCTGGACACTCTTGGGGCTGAGAGGATTGGTGAGGTTGGGTGAGCAAACGCAGATACTTTAAAGTAACTCCACGGGGTACCCACCCCATGGGTCTCAAATCTCCAGGTACAAGGGCATCTTCCTACATCAAAACATGCATGGGAAACACAGAAGATGGTACGCCATGAGATCGGGAAAGGTTTCTAAAACGCACCTCCTTTCTCCTCTCCTTGTGCTCGGGTTCGCCATTCCAGCCACTTGACTAACCATCTCCCTACTTGGAGAATCAGCACCTTTAACCTACTGTTTCATACAGGCTGTAATTTGTCCTGAGGATGAACGGGAAGACGGGGAACCAACGAGAGACTAGCCCTAGGTGTTGGGACAGGCACAGGTCACTCCATTTTCCCATCAGGAAGAAGAATGAACCACAGGCTCGGCCTGCCCCCCAGAACCAAAATAGGGCCTGAAGCAATCCTGCGCTTTTGCGGCCAGCTCCCAAAAAAGCGAGGAGACAAATGGAGCTCAGGGGCACTGCAATTCACAAACGTGCAGAGTTATCAATGAGAACTCTCGTCCACAAATATATTGAGGGAAGGCAACGAAGAGGATTTGAAAGCAAGGCAGATTTGCAGGAAACAGATTTCAGGAGGTAGATTCGACTCGCCTTTAAAGCACATGAAAAGCTGCAAAACGTTGACAATGATGCCCTTGGCCAAAAAGGGCGTATGCGTTTTTTCCTGAATATATTCAGGAAAAAACGCATACGCCCTTTTTGGCCAACCAAGCAAGCCGGAAGGGCAAATCAGCGCTACAAAGAAGTCTTGCTTGCCCTCGGTCAAAAGGGCCATGCTGAAAAAAGTGTAAAAACCAGAAAAGCAGGACAGGCCATGGAGACATGGGAGCCTTGCTACGCTGATGGGCGGGATGTAAATTGCCAACAGGCACTCTGGAGAAGTGTACGGTGTGTCCTGAAACAAGTAATAAACACAGCTTAGAGAGCATAGGGCACTTCCACTCATGGGCGTATAAATTGGGAAAACTAAAAATCAACAAGACACAGGCACCCCAAACTTTACGGCTGCTCTGTTTCCAAGAACCTCCACTTCGGTACACCTTCAATATCCCAGGAAAGAGAAAAATGGATAAACAAATGGTGGTACTTGGCACAATGGAATATCACTCAGCCATGAAATCAATGTCATAAGGCTAGTTAGCAGCATGATGAGTGGATTTAGCGACGATGATTCTAAGTGAAATAAGTCACACAGAAAAAGACACTTATCCTAAGATATCGCTTATAGAGGGAATGTCAAAATCGCTACACTTGAACTGAATTACAAAACAGAACAGAGGCACACCTTTAGAAGACACACTATGGCTGCTTAACGGGAAAGGTGAGGTGGGGTGATGCATAAAACAAGGGTTTGAAATTAGCTCAGAGACCGCTCCATAAGCCAAATATGTAATAGACAAGGCCTACTCCCTGCTAGGTGAACTGGACTCAACACCCCCTAGTCACCGCACAAGTATATATCTCACTAGTAAGAATCTGAAAACCTATGTATCGATATCTCTCTGCAAGTGAATCAAGAGGGTGTAAAGCGGCATAAACACAGCAGGGAAAAGCAGCAAAGCCCCATTCTAAACATAAATAACTTTAAAAAACAAACAAAACAAAGACAGTGAAAGAGAGAGAAATTCTTACAAAATCAGTTCAGGGGCTCTGATGCCACCTGGTTCGACCATATCTAGACCCACAGCTGGATGAGACATAAGGCTGGACACTCTTGGGGCTGAGAGGATTGGTGAGGTTGGGTGAGCAAACGCAGATACTTTAAAGTAACTCCACGGGGTACCCACCCCATGGGTCTCAAATCTCCAGGTACAAGGGCATCTTCCTACATCAAAACATGCATGGGAAACACAGAAGATGGTACGCCATGAGATCGGGAAAGGTTTCTAAAACGCACCTCATTTCTCCTCTCCTTGTGCTCGGGTTCGCCATTCCAGCCACTTGACTAACCATCTCCCTACTTGGAGAATCAGCACCTTTAACCTACTGTTTCGTAAAGGCTGTAATTTGTCCTGAGGATGAACGGGAAGACGGGGAACCAACGAGAGACTAGCCCTAGGTGTTGGGACAGGCACAGGTCACTCCATTTTCCCATCAGGAAGAAGAATGAACCACAGGCTCGGCCTGCCCCCCAGAACCAAAATAGCGCCTGAAGCAATCCTGCGCTTTTGCGGCCAGCTCCCAAAAAAGCGAGGAGACAAATGGAGCTCAGGGGCACTGCAATTCACAAACGTGCAGAGTTATCAATGAGAACTCTCGTCCACAAATATATTGAGGGAAGGCAACGAAGAGGATTTGAAAGCAAGGCAGATTTGCAGGAAACAGATTTCAGGAGGTAGATTCGACTCGCCTTTAAAGCACATGAAAAGCGGCAAAACGTTGACAATGATGCCCTTGGCCAAAAAGGGCGTATGCGTTTTTTCCTGAATATATTCAGGAAAAAACGCATACGCCCTTTTTGGCCAACCAAGCAAGCCGGAAGGGCAAATCAGCGCTACAAAGAAGTCTCGCTTGCCCTCGGTCAAAAGGGCCATGCTGAAGAAAGTGTAAAAACCAGAAAAGCAGGACAGGCCATGGAGACATGGGAGCCTTGCTACGCTGATGGGCGGGATGTAAATTGCCAACAGGCACTCTGGAGAAGTGTACGGTGTGTCCTGAAACAAGTAATAAACACAGCTTAGAGAGCATAGGGCACTTCCACTCATGGGCGTATAAATCGGGAAAACTAAAACTCAACAAGACACAGGCACCCCAAACTTTACGGCTGCTCTGTTTCCAAGAACCTCCACTTCGGTACACCTTCAATATCCCAGGAAAGAGAAAAATGGATAAACAAATGGTGGTACTTGGCACAATGGAATATCACTCAGCCATGAAATCAATGTCATAAGGCTAGTTAGCAGCATGATGAGTGGATTTAGCGACGATGATTCTAAGTGAAATAAGTCACACAGAAAAAGACACTTATCCTAAGATATCGCTTATAGAGGGAATGTCAAAATCGCTACACTTGAACTGAATTACAGAACAGAACAGAGGCACACCTTTAGAAGACACACTATGGCTGCTTAACGGGAAAGGTGAGGTGGGGTGATGCATAAAACAAGGGTTTGAAATTAGCTCAGAGACCGCTCCATAAGCCAAATATGTAATAGACAAGGCCTACTCCCTGCTCAGTGAACTGGACTCAACACCCCCTAGTCACCGCACAAGAATATATCTGACTAGTAAGAATCTGAAAACCTATGTATCGATATCTCTCTGCAAGTGAATCAAGAGGGTGTAAAGCGGCATAAACACAGCAGGGAAAAGCAGCCAAGACCCATTCGAAACATAAATTACTTAAAAAAACCCACAAAACAAAGACAGTGAAAGAGAGAGAAATTCTTACAAAATCCGTTCAGGGTCTCTGATGCAACCTGGATTGACCATATCTAGACCCACAGCTGGATGAGACATAAGGCTGGACACTCTTGGGGATGAGAGGATTGGTGAGGTTGGGTGAGCAAACCCAGATACTTAAAATAACACCGCGGGGTACACACCCCATGGGTCTGAAATCTCCAGGTACAAGGGCATCTTCCTATATCAAAACATGCATGGGAAACCCAGAAGATGGTATGCCGTGAGATCGGGAAAGGTTTCTAAAACGCACCTCATTTCTCCTCTCCTAGTGCTCGGGTTCGCCATTCCAGCCGCTTGACTAACCATCTCCCTACTTGGAGAATCAGCACCTTTAACCTCCTGTTTCGTCCAGGTTGCAATTTGTCCTGAGGATGAACGGGAAGACGGGGAACCAACGAGAGACTAGCCCTAGGTGTTGGGACAGGCACAGGTCACTCCATTTTCCCATCAGGAAGAAGAATGAACCACAGGCTCCGCCTGCCCCCTGGAAGCCGAATAGGGCCTGAAACAATCCTGCGCTTTTGCGGCCAGCTCCCAAAAAAGCGAGTAGACAAATGGAGCTCAGGGTCACTGCAATTCACAAACGTGCAGAGTTATAAAGGAGAACTCTCGTCCACAAATATATTGAGGGAAGGCAACGAAGAGGATTTGAAAGCAAGGCAGATTTGCAGGAAACAGATTTCAGGAGGTAGATTCGACTCGCCTTTAAAGCACATGAAAAGCGGCAAAACGTTGACAATGATGCCCTTGGCCAAACAGGGCGTATGCGTTTTTTCCTGAATATATTCAGGAAAAAACGCATACGCTCTTTTTGGACAACCAAGCAAGCCGGAAGGGCAAATCAGCGCTACAAAGCAGTCTTGCTTGCCCTCGGTCAAAAGGGCCATGCTGAAAAAAGTGTAAAAACCAGAAAAGCAGGACAGGCCATGGAGACATGGGAGCCTTGCTACGCTGATGGGCGGGATGTAAATTGCCAACAGGCACTCTGGAGAAGTGTACGGTGTGTCCTGAAACAAGTAATAAACACAGCTTAGAGAGCATAGGGCACTTCCACTCATGGGCGTATAAATTGGGAAAACTAAAAATCAACAAGTCACAGGCACCCCAAACTTTACGGCTGCTCTGTTTCCAAGAACCTCCACTTCGGTACACCTTCAATATCCCAGGAAAGAGAAAAATGGATAAACAAATGGTGGTACTTGGCACAATGGAATATCACTCAGCCATGAAATCAATGTCATAAGGCTAGTTAGCAGCATGATGAGTGGATTTAGCGACGATGATTCTAAGTGAAATAAGTCACACAGAAAAAGACACTTATCCTAAGATATCGCTTATAGAGGGAATGTCAAAATCGCTACACTTGAACTGAATTACAAAACAGAACAGAGGCACACCTTTAGAAGACACACTATGGCTGCTTAACGGGAAAGGTGAGGTGGGGTGATGCATAAAACAAGGGTTTGAAATTAGCTCAGAGACCGCTCCATAAGCCAAATATGTAATAGACAAGGCCTACTCCCTGCTCAGTGAACTGGACTCAACACCCCCTAGTCACCGCACAAGAATATATCTGACTAGTAAGAATCTGAAAACCTATGTATCGATATCACTCTGCAAGTGAATCAAGAGGGTGTAAAGCGGCATAAACACAGCAGGGAAAAGCAGCAAAGCCCCATTCTAAACATAAATTACTTAAAAAAACCCACAAAACAAAGACAGTGAAAGAGAGAGAAATTCTTACAAAATCAGTTCAGGGGCTCTGATGCCACCTGGTTCGACCGTATCTAGACCCACAGCTGGATGAGACATAAGGCTGGACACTCTTGGGGCTGAGAGGATTGGTGAGGTTGGGTGAGCAAACGCAGATACTTTAAAGTAACTCCACGGGGTACCCACCCCATGGGTCTCAAATCTCCAGGTAAAAGGGCATCTTCCTACATCAAAACATGCATGGGAAACACAGAAGATGGTATGCCATGAGATCGGGAAAGGTTTCTAAAATGCACCTCATTTCTCCTCTCCTTGTGCTCGGGTTCGCCATTCCAGCCACTTGACTAACCATCTCCCTACTTGGAGAATCAGCACCTTTAACCTCCTGTTTCGTACAGGTTGTAATTTGTCCTGAGGATGAACGAGAAGACGGGGAACCAACGAGAGACAAACCCTAGGTGTTGGGACAGACACAGGTCACTCCATTTTTCCATCAGGAAGAAGAATGAACCACAGGCTCCGCCTGTCCCCTGGAAGCCGAATAGGGCCTGAAACAATCCTGCGCTTTTGCGGCCAGCTCCCAAAAAAGCGAGTAGACAAATGGAGCTCAGGGGCACTGCAATTCACAAACGTGCAGAGTTATAAATGAGAACTCTCGTCCACAAATATATTGAGGGAAGGCAACGAAGAGGATTTGAAAGCAAGGCAGATTTGCAGGAAACAGATTTCAGGAGGTAGATTCGACTCGCCTTTAAAGCACATGAAAAGCGGCAAAACGTTGACAATGATGCCCTTGGCCAAAAAGGGCGTATGCGTTTTTTCCTGAATATATTCAGGAAAAAACGCATACGCCCTTTTTGGCCAACCAAGCAAGCCGGAAGGGCAAATCAGCGCTACAAAGAAGTCTTGCTTGCCCTCGGTCAAAAGGGCCATGCTGAAAAAAGTGTAAAAACCAGAAAAGCAGGACAGGCCATGGAGACATGGGAGGCTTGCTACGCTGATGGGCGGGATGTAAATTGCCAACAGGCACTCTGGAGAAGTGTACGGTGTGTCCTGAAACAAGTAATAAACACAGCTTAGAGAGCATAGGGCACTTCCACTCATGGGCGTATAAATTGGGAAAACTAAAAATCAACAAGACACAGGCACCCCAAACTTTACGGCTGCTCTGTTTCCAAGAACCTCCACTTCGGTACACCTTCAATATCCCAGGAAAGAGAAAAATGGATAAACAAATGGTGGTACTTGGCACAATGGAATATCACTCAGCCATGAAATCAATGTCATAAGGCTAGTTAGCAGCATGATGAGTGGATTTAGCGACGATGATTCTAAGTGAAATAAGTCACACAGAAAAAGACACTTATCCTAAGATATCGCTTATAGAGGGAATGTCAAAATCGCTACACTTGAACTGAATTACAAAACAGAACAGAGGCACACCTTTAGAAGACACACTATGGCTGCTTAACGGGAAAGGTGAGGTGGGGTGATGCATAAAACAAGGGTTTGAAATTAGCTCAGAGACCGCTCCATAAGCCAAATATGTAATAGACAAGGCCTACTCCCTGCTCAGTGAACTGGACTCAACACCCCCTAGTCACCGCACAAGAATATATCTGACTAGTAAGAATCTGAAAACCTATGTATCGATATCTCTCTGCAAGTGAATCAAGAGGGTGTAAAGCGGCATAAACACAGCAGGGAAAAGCAGCAAAGCCCCATTCTAAACATAAATTACTTAAAAAAACCCAGAAAACAAAGACAGTGAAAGAGAGAGAAATTCTTACAAAATCAGTTCAGGGGCTCTGATGCCACCTGGTTCGACCATATCTAGACCCACAGCTGGATGAGACATAAGGCTGGACACTCTTGGGGCTGAGAGGATTGGTGAGGTTGGGTGAGCAAACACAGATACTTTAAAGTAACTCCACGGGGTACCCACCCCATGGGTCTCAAATCTCCAGGTACAAGGGCATCTTCCTACATCAAAACATGCATGGGAAACACAGAAGATGGTATGCCATGAGATCGGGAAAGGTTTCTAAAACGCACCTCATTTCTCCTCTCCTTGTGCTCGGGTTCGCCATTCCAGCCGCTTGACTAACCATCTCCCTACTTGGAGAATCAGCACCTTTAACCCCCTGTTTCGTACAGGTTGTAATTTGTCCTGAGGATGAACGGGAAGACGGGGAACGAACGAGAGACAAACCCTAGGTGTTGGGACAGACACAGGTCACTCCATTTTCCCATCAGGAAGAAGAATGAACCACATTCTCCGCCTGCCCCCTGGAAGCCGAATAGGGCCTGAAACAATCCTGCGCTTTTGCAGCCAGCTCCCAAAAAAGCGAGTAGACAAATGGAGCTCAGGGGCACTGCAATTCACAAACGTGCAGAGTTATAAATGAGAACTCTCGTCCACAAATATATTGAGGGAAGGCAACGAAGAGGATTTGAAAGCAAGGCAGATTTGCAGGAAACAGATTTCAGGAGGTAGATTCGACTCGCCTTTAAAGCACATGAAAAGCGGCAAAACGTTGACAATGATGCCCTTGGCCAAAAAGGGCGTATGCGTTTTTTCCTGAATATATTCAGGAAAAAACGCATACCCCCTTTTTGGCCAACCAAGCAAGCCGGAAGGGCAAATCAGTGCTACAAAGAATTCTCACTTGCCCTCGGTCAAAAGGGCCATGCTGAAAAAAGTGTAAAAACCAGAAAAGCAGGACAGGCCATGGAGACATGGGAGCCTTGCTACGCTGATGGGCGGGATGTAACTTGCCAACAGGCACTCTGGAGAAGTGTACGGTGTGTCCTGAAACAAGTAATAAACACAGCTTAGAGAGCATAGGGCACTTCCATTCATGGGCGTATAAATTGGGAAAACTAAAAATCAACAAGACACAGGCACCCCAAACTTTACGGCTGCTCTGTTTCCAAGAACCTCCACTTCGGTACACCTTCAATATCCCAGGAAAGAGAAAAATGGATAAACAAATGGTGGTACTTGGCACTATGGAATATCACTCAGCCATGAAATCAATGTCATAAGGCTAGTTAGCGGCATGATGAGTGGATTTAGCAACGATGATTCTAAGTGAAATAAGTCACACAGAAAAAGACACTTATCCTAAGATATCGCTTATAGAGGGAATGTCAAAATCGCTGCACTTGAACTGAATTACAAAACAGAACAGAGGCACACCTTTAGAAGACACACTATGGCTGCTTAACGGGAAAGGTGAGGTGGGGTGATGCATAAAACAAGGGTTTGAAATTAGCTCAGAGACCGCTCCATAAGCCAAATATGTAATAGACATGCCCTACTCCCTGCTCAGTGAACTGGACTCAACACCCCCTAGTCACCGCACAAGAATATATCTGACTAGTAAGAATCTGAAAACCTATGTATCGATATCTCTCTGCAAGTGAATCAAGAGGGTGTAAAGCGGCATAAACACAGCAGGGAAAAGCAGCCAAGACCCATTCTAAACATAAATTACTTTAAAAATCCCACAAAACAAAGACAGTGAAAGAGAGAGAAATTCTTACAAAATCCGTTCAGGGTCTCTGATACAACCTGGATTGACCATATCTAGACCCACAGCTGGATGAGACATAAGGCTGGACACTCTTGGGGCTGAGAGGATTGGTGAGGTTGGGTGAGAAAACGCAGATACTTTAAAGTAAAACCGCGGGGTACACACCCCATGGGTCTCAAATCTCCAGGTACAAGGGCATCTTCCTACATCAAAACATGCATGGGAAACCCAGAAGATGGTATGCCGTGAGATCGGGAAAGGTTTCTAAAACGCACCTCATTTCTCCTCTCCTTGTGCTCGGGTTCGCCATTCCAGCCACTTGACTAACCATCTCCCTACTTGGAGAATCAGCACCTTTAACCTCCTGTTTCGTACAGGTTGCAATTTGTCCTGAGGATGAACGGGAAGACGGGGAACCAACGAGAGACTAGCCCTAGGTGTTGGGACAGGCACAGGTCACTCCATTTTCCCATCAGGAAGAAGAATGAACCAGAGGCTCGGCCTGCCCCCCAGAACCAAAATAGGGCCTGAAGCAATCCTGCGCTTTTGCGGCCAGCTCCCAAAAAAGCGAGGAGACAAATGGAGCTCAGGGGCACTGCAATTCACAAACGTGCAGAGTTATCAATGAGAACTCTCGTCCACAAATATATTGAGGGAAGGCAACGAAGAGGATTTGAAAGCAAGGCAGATTTGCAGGAAACAGATTTCAGGAGGTAGATTCGACTCGCCTTTAAAGCACATGAAAAGCGGCAAAAGGTTGACAATGATGCCCTTGGCCAAAAAGGGCGTATGCGTTTTTTCCTGAATATATTCAGGAAAAAACGCATACGCCCTTTTTGGCCAACCAAGCAAGCCGGAAGGGCAAATCAGCGCTACAAAGAAGTCTCGCTTGCCGTCGGTCAAAAGGGCCATGCTGAAGAAAGTGTAAAAACCAGAAAAGCAGGACAGGCCATGGAGACATGGGAGCCTTGCTACGCTGATGGGCGGGATGTAAATTGCCAACAGGCACTCTGGAGAAGTGTACGGTGTGTCCTGAAACAAGTAATAAACACAGCTTAGAGAGCATAGGGCACTTCCACTCATGGGTGTATAAATCGGGAAAACTAAAACTCAACAAGACACAGGCACCCCAAACTTTACGGCTGCTCTGTTTCCAAGAACCTCCACTTCGGTACACCTTCAATATCCCAGGAAAGAGAAAAATGGATAAACAAATGGTGGTACTTGGCACAATGGAATATCACTCAGCCATGAAATCAATGTCATAAGGCTAGTTAGCAGCATGATGAGTGGATTTAGCGACGATGATTCTAAGTGAAATAAGTCACACAGAAAAAGACACTTATCGTAAGATATCGCTTATAGAGGGAATGTCAAAATCGCTACACTTGAACTGAATTACAAAACAGAACAGAGGCACAACTTTAGAAGACACACTATGGCTGCTTAACGGGAAAGGTGAGGTGGGGTGATGCATAAAACAAGGGTTTGAAATAAGCTCAGAGACTGCTACATAAGCCAAATATGTAATAGACAAGGCCTACTCCCTGCTCAGTGAACTGGACTCAACACACCCTAGTCACCGCACAAGAATATATCTGACTAGTAAGAATCTGAAAACCTATGTATCGATATCTCTCTGCAAGTGAATCAAGAGGGTGTAAAGCGGCATAAACACAGCAGGGAAAAGCAGCCAAGACCCATTCGAAACATAAATTACTTAAAAAAACCCACAAAACAAAGACAGTGAAAGAGAGAGAAATTCTTACAAAATCCGTTCAGGGTCTCTGATGCAACCTGGATTGACCATATCTAGACCCACAGCTGGATGAGACATAAGGCTGGACACTCTTGGGGCTGAGAGGATTGGTGAGGTTGGGTGAGCAAACCCAGATACTTAAAATAACACCGCGGGGTACACACCCCATGGGTCTGAAATCTCCAGGTACAAGGGCATCTTCCTATATCAAAACATGCATGGGAAACCCAGAAGATGGTATGCCGTGAGATCGGGAAAGGTTTCTAAAACGCACCTCATTTCTCCTCTCCTAGTGCTCGGGTTCGCCATTCCAGCCGCTTGACTAACCATCTCCCTACTTGGAGAATCAGCACCTTTAACCTCCTGTTTCGTACAGGTTGTAATTTGTCCTGAGGATGAACGAGAAGACGGGGAACCAACGAGAGACAAACCCTAGGTGTTGGGACAGACACAGGTCACTCCATTTTCCCATCAGGAAGAAGAATGAACCACAGGCTCCGCCTGCCCCCTGGAAGCCGAATAGGGCCTGAAACAATCCTGTGCTTTTGCGGCCAGCTCCCAAAAAAGCGAGTAGACAAATGGAGCTCAGGGGCACTGCAATTCACAAACGTGCAGAGTTATAAATGAGAACTCTCGTCCACAGATATATTGAGGGAAGGCAACGAAGAGGATTTGAAAGCAAGGCAGATTTGCAGGAAACAGATTTCAGGAGGTAGATTCGACTTGCCTTTAAAGCACATGAAAAGCTGCAAAACGTTGACAATGATGCCCTTGGCCAAAAAGGGCGTATGCGTTTTTTCCTGAATATATTCAGGAAAAAACGCATACGCCCTTTTTGGCCAACCAAGCAAGCCGGAAGTGCAAATCAGCGCTACAAAGAAGTCTTGCTTGCCCTCGGTCAAAAGGGCCATGCTGAAAAAAGTGTAAAAACCAGAAAAGCAGGACAGGCCATGGAGACATGGGAGCCTTGCTACGCTGATGGGCGGGATGTAAATTGCCAACAGGCACTCTGGAGAAGTGTACGGTGTGTCCTGAAACAAGTAATAAACACAGCTTAGAGAGCATAGGGCACTTCCACTCATGGGCGTATAAATTGGGAAAACTAAAAATCAACAAGACACAGGCACCCCAAACTTTACGGCTGCTCTGTTTCCAAGAACCTCCACTTCGGTACACCTTCAATATCCCAGGAAAGAGAAAAATGGATAAACAAATGGTGGTACTTGGCACAATGGAATATCACTCAGCCATGAAATCAATGTCATAAGGCTAGTTAGCAGCATGATGAGTGGATTTAGCGACGATGATTCTAAGTGAAATAAGTCACACAGAAAAAGACACTTATCCTAAGATATCGCTTATAGAGGGAATGTCAAAATCGCTACACTTGAACTGAATTACAAAACAGAACAGAGGCACACCTTTAGAAGACACACTATGGCTGCTTAACGGGAAAGGTGAGGTGGGGTGATGCATAAAACAAGGGTTTGAAATTAGCTCAGAGACCGCTCCATAAGCCAAATATGTAATAGACAAGGCCTACTCCCTGCTCAGTGAACTGGACTCAACACCCCCTAGTCACCGCACAAGAATATATCTCACTAGTAAGAATCTGAAAACCTATGTATCGATATCTCTCTGCAAGTGAATCAAGAGGGTGTAAAGCGGCATAAACACAGCAGGGAAAAGCAGCAAAGCCCCATTCTAAACATAAATTACTTTAAAAAACAAACAAAACAAAGACAGTGAAAGAGAGAGAAATTCTTACAAAATCAGTTCAGGGGCTCTGATGCCACCTGGTTCGACCATATCTAGACCCACAGCTGGATGAGACATAAGGCTGGACACTCTTGGGGCTGAGAGGATTGGTGAGGTTGCGTGAGCAAACGCAGATACTTTAAAGTAACTCCACGGGGTACCCACCCCATGGGTCTCAAATCTCCAGGTACAAGGGCATCTTCCTACATCAAAACATGCATGGGAAACACAGAAGATGGTACGCCATGAGATCGGGAAAGGTTTCTAAAACGCACCTCATTTCTCCTCTCCTTGTGCTCGGGTTCGCCATTCCAGCCACTTGACTAACCATCTCCCTACTTGGAGAATCAGCACCTTTAACCTACTGTTTCGTAAAGGCTGTAATTTGTCCTGAGGATGAACGGGAAGACGGGGAACCAACGAGAGACTAGCCCTAGGTGTTGGGACAGGCACAGGTCACTCCATTTTCCCATCAGGAAGAAGAATGAACCACAGGCTCGGCCTGCCCCCCAGAACCAAAATAGCGCCTGAAGCAATCCTGATTTGCGGCCAGCTCCCAAAAAAGCGAGGAGACAAATGGAGCTCAGGGGCACTGCAATTCACAAACGTGCAGAGTTATCAATGAGAACTCTCGTCCACAAATATATTGAGGGAAGGCAACGAAGAGGATTTGAAAGCAAGGCAGATTTGCAGGAAACAGATTTCAGGAGGTAGATTCGACTCGCCTTTAAAGCACATGAAAAACGGCAAAACGTTGACAATGATGCCCTTGGCCAAACAGGGCGTATGCGTTTTTTCCTGAATATATTCAGGAAAAAACGCATACGCTCTTTTTGGACAACCAAGCAAGCCGGAAGGGCAAATCAGCGCTACAAAGCAGTCTTGCTTGCCCTCGGTCAAAAGGGCCATGCTGAAAAAAGTGTAAAAACCAGAAAAGCAGGACAGGCCATGGAGACATGGGAGCCTTGCTACGCTGATGGGCGGGATGTAAATTGCCAACAGGCACTCTGGAGAAGTGTACGGTGTGTCCTGAAACAAGTAATAAACACAGCTTAGAGAGCATAGGGCACTTCCACTCATGGGCGTATAAATTGGGAAAACTAAAAATCAACAAGACACAGGCACCCCAAACTTTACGGCTGCTCTGTTTCCAAGAACCTCCACTTCGGTACACCTTCAATATCCCAGGAAAGAGAAAAATGGATAAACAAATGGTGGTACTTGGCACAATGGAATATCACTCAGCCATGAAATCAATGTCATAAGGCTAGTTAGCAGCATGATGAGTGGATTTAGCGACGATGATTCTAAGTGAAATAAGTCACACAGAAAAAGACACTTATCCTAAGATATCGCTTATAGAGGGAATGTCAAAATCGCTACACTTGAACTGAATTACAAAACAGAACAGAGGCACACCTTTAGAAGACACACTATGGCTGCTTAACGGGAAAGGTGAGGTGGGGTGATGCATAAAACAAGGGTTTGAAATTAGCTCAGAGACCGCTCCATAAGCCAAATATGTAATAGACAAGGCCTACTCCCTGCTCAGTGAACTGGACTCAACACCCCCTAGTCACCGCACAAGAATATATCTGACTAGTAAGAATCTGAAAACCTATGTATCGATATCACTCTGCAAGTGAATCAAGAGGGTGTAAAGCGGCATAAACACAGCAGGGAAAAGCAGCAAAGCCCCATTCTAAACATAAATTACTTAAAAAAACCCACAAAACAAAGACAGTGAAAGAGAGAGAAATTCTTACAAAATCAGTTCAGGGGCTCTGATGCCACCTGGTTCGACCATATCTAGACCCACAGCTGGATGAGACATAAGGCTGGACACTCTTGGGGCTGAGAGGATTGGTGAGGTTGGGTGAGCAAACGCAGATACTTTACAGTAACTCCACGGGGTACCCACCCCATGGGTCTCAAATCTCCAGGTACAAGGGCATCTTCCTACATCAAAACATGCATGGGAAACACAGAAGATGGTATGCCATGAGATCGGGAAAGGTTTCTAAAACGCACCTCATTTCTCCACTCCTTGTGCTCGGGTTCGCCATTCCAGCCACTTGACTAACCATCTCCCTACTTGGAGAATCAGCACCTTTAACCTCCTGTTTCGTACAGGTTGTAATTTGTCCTGAGGATGAACGAGAAGACGGGGAACCAACGAGAGACAAACCCTAGGTGTTGGGACAGACACAGGTCACTCCATTTTCCCATCAGGAAGAAGAATGAACCACAGGCTCCGCCTGCCCCCTGGAAGCCGAATAGGGCCTGAAACAATCCTGTGCTTTTGCGGCCAGCTCCCAAAAAAGCGAGTAGACAAATGGAGTTCAGGGGCACTGCAATTCACAAACGTGCAGAGTTATCAATGAGAACTCTCGTCCACAAATATATTGAGGGAAGGCAACGAAGAGGATTTGAAAGCAAGGCAGATTTGCAGGAAACAGATTTCAGGAGGTAGATTCGACTCGCCTTTAAAGCACATGAAAAGCTGCAAAACGTTGACAATGATGCCCTTGGCCAAAAAGGGCGTATGCGTTTTTTCCTGAATATATTCAGGAAAAAACGCATACGCCCTTTTTGGCCAACCAAGCAAGCCGGAAGGGCAAATCAGCGATACAAAGCAGTCTTGCTTGCCCTCAGTCAAAAGGGCCATGCTGAAAAAAGTGTAAAAACCAGAAAAGCAGGACAGGCCATGGAGACATGGGAGCCTTGCTACGCTGATGGGCGGGATGTAAATTGCCAACAGGCACTCTGGAGAAGTGTACGGTGTGTCCTGAAACAAGTAATAAACACAGCTTAGAGAGCATAGGGCACTTCCACTCATGGGCGTATAAATCGGGAAAATTAAACTCAACAAGACACAGGCACCCCAAACTTTACGGCTGCTCTGTTTCCAAGAACCTCCACTTCGGTACACCTTCAATATCCCAGGAAAGAGAAAAATGGATAAAGAAATGGTGGTACTTGGCACAATGGAATATCACTCAGCCATGAAATCAATGTCATAAGGCTAGTTAGCAGCATGATGAGTGGATTTAGCGACGATGATTCTAAGTGAAATAAGTCACACAGAAAAAGACACTTATCCTAAGATATCGCTTATAGAGGGAATGTCAAAATCGCTACACTTGAACTGAATTACAAAACAGAACAGAGTCACACCTTTAGAAGACACACTATGGCTGCTTAACGGGAAAGGTGAGGTGGGGTGATGCATAAAACAAGGGTATGAAATTAGCTCAGAGACCGCTCCATAAGCCAAATATGTAATAGACAAGGCCTACTCCCTGCTCAGTGAACTGGACTCAACACCCCCTAGTCACCGCACAAGAATATATCTCACTAGTAAGAATCTGAAAACCTATGTATCGATATCTCTCTGCAAGTGAATCAAGAGGGTGTAAAGCGGCATAAACACAGCAGGGAAAAGCAGCAAAGCCCCATTCTAAACATAAATTACTTAAAAAAACCCACAAAACAAAGACAGTGAAAGAGAGAGAAATTCTTACAAAATCAGTTCAGGGGCTCTGATGCCACCTGGTTCGACCATATCTAGACCCACAGCTGGATGAGACATAAGGCTGGACACTCTTGGGGCTGAGAGGATTGGTGAGGTTGGGTGAGCAAACGCAGATACTTTAAAGTAACTCCACGGGGTACCCACCCCATGGGTCTCAAATCTCCAGGTACAAGGGCATCTTCCTACATCAAAACATGCATGGGAAACACAGAAGATGGTATGCCATGAGATCGGGAAAGGTTTCTAAAACGCACCTCATTTCTCCTCTCCTTGTGCTCGGGTTCGCCATTCCAGCCACTTGACTAACCATCTCCCTACTTGGAGAATCAGCACCTTTAACCTCCTGTTTCGTACAGGTTGTAATTTGTCCTGAGGATGAACGGGAAGACGGGGAACCAACGAGAGACTAGCCCTAGGTTTTGGGACAGGCACAGGTCACTCCATTTTCCCATCAGGAAGAAGAATGAACCACAGGCTCCGCCTGCCCCCTGGAAGCCGAATAGGGCCTGCAACAATCCTGCGCTTTTGCGGCCAGCTCCCAAAAAAGCGAGTAGACAAATGGAGCTCAGGGGCACTGCAATTCACAAACGTGCAGAGTTATAAATGAGAACTCTCGTCCACAAATATATTGAGGGAAGGCAACGAAGAGGATTTGAAAGCAAGGCAGATTTGCAGGAAACAGATTTCAGGAGGTAGATTCGACTCGCCTTTAAAGCACATGAAAAGTGGCAAAACGTTGACAATGATGCCCTTGGCCAAAAAGGGCGTATGCGTTTTTTCCTGAATATATTCAGGAAAAAACGCATACGCCCTTTTTGGCCAACCAAGCAAGCCGGAAGGGCAAATCAGCGCTACAAAGCAGTCTTGCTTGCCCTCGGTCAAAAGGGCCATGCTGAAAAAAGTGTAAAAACCAGAAAAGCAGGACAGGCCATGGAGACATGGGAGCCTTGCTACGCTGATGGGCGGGATGTAAATTGCCAACAGGCACTCTGGAGAAGTGTACGGTGTGTCCTGAAACAAGTAATAAACACAGCTTAGAGAGCATAGGGCACTTCCACTCATGGGCGTATAAATTGGGAAAACTAAAAATCAACAAGACACAGGCACCCCAAAATTTACGGCTGCTCTGTTTCCAAGAACCTCCACTTCGGTACACCTTCAATATCCCAGGAAAGAGAAAAATGGATAAACAAATGGTGGTACTTGGCACAATGGAATATCACTCAGCCATGAAATCAATGTCATAAGGCTAGTTAGCAGCATGATGAGTGGATTTAGCGACGATGATTCTAAGTGAAATCAGTCACACAGAAAAAGACACTTATCCTAAGATATCACTTATAGAGGGAATGTCAAAATCACTACACTTGAACTGAATTACAAAACAGAACAGAGTCACACCTTTAGAAGACACACTATGGCTGCTTAATGGGAAAGGTGAGGTGGGGTGATGCATAAAACAAGGGTATGAAATTAGCTCAGAGACCGCTCCATAAGCCAAATATGTAATAGACAAGGCCTACTCCCTGCTCAGTGAACTGGACTCAACACCCCCTAGTCACCGCACAAGAATATATCTCACTAGTAAGAATCTGAAAACCTATGTATCGATATCTCTCTGCAAGTGAATCAAGAGGGTGTAAAGCGGCATAAACACAGCAGGGAAAAGCAGCAAAGCCCCATTCTAAACATAAATTACTTTAAAAAACCCACAAAACAAAGACAGTGAAAGAGAGAGAAATTCTTACAAAATCCGTTCAGGGTCTATGATGCAACCTGGATTGACCATATCTAGACCCACAGCTGGATGAGACATAAGGCTGGACACTCTTGGGGCTGAGAGGATTGGTGAGGTTGGGTGAGCAAACGCAGATACTTTAAAGTAACACTGCGGGGAACACACCCCATGGGTCTCAAATCTCCAGGTACAAGGGCATCTTCCTACATCAAAACATGCATGGGAAACCCAGAGGTTTGTATGCCGTGAGATCGGGAAAGGCTTCTAAAACGCACCTCATTTCTCCTCTCCTTGTGCTCGGGTTCACCATTCTAGCCGCTTGACTAAACATCTCCCTACTTGGAGAATCAGCACCTTTAACCTCCTGTTTCGTACAGGTTGCAATTTGTCCTGAGGATGAACGGGAAGACGGGGAACCAACGAGAGACGAGCCCTAGGTGTTGGGACAGGCACAGGTCACTCCATTTTCCCATCAGGAAGAAGAATGAACCACAGGCTCAGCCTGACCCCCAGAACCAAAATAGGGCCTGAAACAATCCTGCGCTTTTGCGGCCAGCTCCCAAAAAAGCGAGTAGACAAATGGAGCTCAGGGGCACTGCAATTCACAAACGTGCAGAGTTATAAATGATAACTCTCGTCCACAAATATATTGAGGGAAGGCAACGAAGAGGATTTGAAAGCAAGGCAGATTTGCAGGAAACAGATTTCAGGAGGTAGATTCGACTCACCTTTAAAGCACATGAAAAGCGGCAAAACGTTGACAATGATGCCCTTGGCCAAAAAGGGCGTATGCGTTTTTTCCTGAATATATTCAGGAAAAAACGCATACGCCCTTTTTGGCCAACCAAGCAAGCCGGAAGGGCAAATCAGCGCTACAAAGTAGTCTCGCTTTCCCTCGGTCAAAAGGGCCATGCTGAAAAAAGTGTAAAAACCAGAAAAGCAGGACAGGCCATGGAGACATGGGAGCCTTGCTACGCTGATGGGCAGGATGTAAATTGCCAACAGGCACTCTGGAGAAGTGTACGGTGTGTCCTGAAACAAGTAATAAACACAGCTTAGAGAGCATAGGGCACTTCCACTCATGGGCGTATAAATTGGGAAAACTAAAAATCAACAAGACACAGGCACCCCAAACTTTACGGCTGCTCTGTTTCCAAGAACCTCCACTTCGGTACACCTTCAATATCCCAGGAAAGAGAAAAATGGATAAACAAATGGTGCTACTTGGCACAATGGAATATCACTCAGCCATGAAATCAATGTCATAAGGCTAGTTAGCAGCATGATGAGTGGATTTAGCGACGATGATTCTAAGTGAAATAAGTCACACAGAAAAAGACACTTATCCTAAGATATCGCTTATAGAGGGAATGTCAAAATCGCTACACTTGAACTGAATTACAAAACAGAACAGAGGCACACCTTTAGAAGACACACTATGGCTGCTTAACGGGAAAGGTGAGGTGGGGTGATGCATAAAACAAGTGTTTGAAATTAGCTCAGAGACCGCTCCATAAGCCAAATATGTAATAGACAAGGCCTACTCCCTGCTCAGTGAACTGGACTCAACACCCCCTAGTCACCGCACAAGAATATATCTGACTAGTAAGAATCTGAAAACCTATGTATCGATATCTCTCTGCAAGTGAATCAAGAGGGTGTAAAGCGGCATAAACACAGCAGGGAAAAGCAGCAAAGCCCCATTCTAAACATAAATTACTTAAAAAAACCCACAAAACAAAGACAGTGAAAGAGAGAGAAATTCTTACAAAATCAGTTCAGGGGCTCTGATGCCACCTGGTTCGACCATATCTAGACCCACAGCTGGATGAGACATAAGGCTGGACACTCTTGGGGCTGAGAGGATTGGTGAGGTTGGGTGAGCAAACGCAGATACTTTAAAGTAACTCCACGGGGTACCCACCCCATGGGTCTCAAATCTCCAGGTACAAGGGCATCTTCCTACATCAAAACATGCATGGGAAACACAGAAGATGGTATGCCATGAGATCGGGAAAGGTTTCTAAAACGCACCTCATTTCTCCTCTCCTTGTGCTCGGGTTCGCCATTCCAGCCACTTGACTAACCATCTCCCTACTTGGAGAATCAGCACCTTTAACCTCCTGTTTCGTACAGGTTGTAATTTGTCCTGAGGATGAACGAGAAGACGGGGAACCAACGAGAGACAAACCCTAGGTGTTGGGACAGACACAGGTCACTCCATTTTCCCATCAGGAAGAAGAATGAACCACAGGCTCCGCCTGCCCCCTGGAAGCCGAATAGGGCCTGCAACAATCCTGTGCTTTTGCGGCCAGCTCCCAAAAAAGCGAGTAGACAAATGGAGCTCAGGGGCACTGCAATTCACAAACGTGCAGAGTTATAAATGAGAACTCTCGTCCACAAATATATTGAGGGAAGGCAACGAAGAGGATTTGAAAGCAAGGCAGATTTGCAGGAAACAGATTTCAGGAGGTAGATTCGACTCGCCTTTAAAGCACATGAAAAGCTGCAAAACGTTGACAATGATGCCCTTGGCCAAAAAGGGCGTATGCGTTTTTTCCTGAATATATTCAGGAAAAAACGCATACGCCCTTTTTGGCCAACCAAGCAAGCCGGAAGGGCAAATCAGTGCTACAAAGAAGTCTTGCTTGCCCTCGGTCAAAAGGGCCATGCTGAAAAAAGTGTAAAAACCAGAAAAGCAGGACAGGCCATGGAGACATGGGAGCCTTGCTACGCTGATGGGCGGGATGTAAATTGCCAACAGGCACTCTGGAGAAGTGTACGGTGTGTCCTGAAACAAGTAATAAACACAGCTTAGAGAGCATAGGGCACTTCCACTCATGGGCGTATAAATTGGGAAAACTAAAAATCAACAAGACACAGGCACCCCAAACTTTACGGCTGCTCTGTTTCCAAGAACCTCCACTTCGGTACACCTTCAATATCCCAGGAAAGAGAAAAATGGATAAACAAATGGTGGTACTTGGCACAATGGAATATCACTCAGCCATGAAATCAATGTCATAAGGCTAGTTAGCAGCATGATGAGTGGATTTAGCGACGATGATTCTAAGTGAAATAAGTCACACAGAAAAAGACACTTATCCTAAGATATCGCTTATAGAGGGAATGTCAAAATCGCTACACTTGAACTGAATTACAAAACAGAACAGAGGCACACCTTTAGAAGACACACTATGGCTGCTTAACGGGAAAGGTGAGGTGGGGTGATGCATAAAACAAGGGTTTGAAATTAGCTCAGAGACCGCTCCATAAGCCAAATATGTAATAGACAAGGCCTACTCCCTGCTCAGTGAACTGGACTCAACACCCCCTAGTCACCGCACAAGAATATATCTCACTAGTAAGAATCTGAAAACCTATGTATCGATATCTCTCTGCAAGTGAATCAAGAGGGTGTAAAGCGGCATAAACACAGCAGGGAAAAGCAGCAAAGCCCCATTCTAAACATAAATTACTTTAAAAAACAATCAAAACAAAGACAGTGAAAGAGAGAGAAATTCTTACAAAATCAGTTCAGGGGCTCTGATGCCACCTGGTTCGACCATATCTAGACCCACAGCTGGATGAGACATAAGGCTGGACACTCTTGGGGCTGAGAGGATTGGTGAGGTTGGGTGAGCAAACGCAGATACTTTAAAGTAACTCCACGGGGTACCCACCCCATGGGTCTCAAATCTCCAGGTACAAGGGCATCTTCCTACATCAAAACATGCATGGGAAACACAGAAGATGGTACGCCATGAGATCGGGAAAGGTTTCTAAAACGCACCTCATTTCTCCTCTACTTGTGCTTGGGTTCGCCATTCCAGCCACTTGACTAACCATCTCCCTACTTGGAGAATCAGCACCTTTAACCTACTGTTTCGTACAGGCTGTAATTTGTCCTGAGGATGAACGAAAAGACGGGGAACCAACGAGAGACAAACCCTAGGTGTTGGGACAGACACAGGTCACTCCATTTTCCCATCAGGAAGAAGAATGAACCACAGGCTCCGCCTGCCCCCTGGAAGCCGAATAGGGCCTGAAACAATCCTGTGCTTTTGCGGCCAGCTCCCAAAAAAGCGAGTAGACAAATGGAGCCCAGGGGCACTGCAATACACAAACGTGCAGAGTTATAAATGAGAACTCTCGTCCACAAATATATTGAGGGAAGGCAACGAAGAGGATTTGAAAGCAAGGCAGATTTGCAGGAAACAGATTTCAGGAGGTAGATTCGACTCGCCTTTAAAGCACATGAAAAGCTGCAAAACGTTGACAATGATGCCCTTGGCCAAAAAGGGCGTATGCGTTTTTTCCTGAATATATTCAGGAAAAAACGCATACGCCCTTTTTGGCCAACCAAGCAAGACGGAAGGGCAAATCAGCGCTACAAAGAAGTCTTGCTTGCCCTCGGTCAAAAGGGCCATGCTGAAAAAAGTGTAAAAACCAGAAAAGCAGGACAGGCCATGGAGACATGGGAGCCTTGCTACGCTGATGGGCAGGATGTAAATTGCCAACAGGCACTCTGGAGAAGTGTACGGTGTGTCCTGAAACAAGTAATAAACACAGCTTAGAGAGCATAGGGCACTTCCACTCATGGGCGTATAAATTGGGAAAACTAAAAATCAACAAGACACAGGCACCCCAAACTTTACGGCTGCTCTGTTTCCAAGAACCTCCACTTCGGTACACCTTCAATATCCCAGGAAAGAGAAAAATGGATAAACAAATGGTGGTACTTGGCACAATGGAATATCACTCAGCCATGAAATCAATGTCATAAGGCTAGTTAGCAGCATGATGAGTGGATTTAGCGACGATGATTCTAAGTGAAATAAGTCACACAGAAAAAGACACTTATCCTAAGATATCGCTTATAGAGGGAATGTCAAAATCGCTACACTTGAACTGAATTACCAAACAGAACAGAGGCACACCTTTAGAAGACACACTATGGCTGCTTAACGGGAAAGGTGAGGTGGGGTGATGCATAAAACAAGGGTTTGAAATTAGCTCAGAGACCGCTCCATAAGCCAAATATGTAATAGACAAGGCCTACTCCCTGCTCAGTGAACTGGACTCAACACCCCCTAGTCACCGCACAAGAATATATCTGACTAGTAAGAATCTGAAAACCTATGTATCGATATCTCTCTGCAAGTGAATCAAGAGGGTGTAAAGCGGCATAAACACAGCAGGGAAAAGCAGCAAAGCCCCATTCTAAACATAAATTACTTAAAAAAACCCACAAAACAAAGACAGTGAAAGAGAGAGAAATTCTTACAAAATCAGTTCAGGGGCTCTGATGCCACCTGGTTCGACCATATCTAGACCCACAGCTGGATGAGACATAAGGCTGGACACTCTTGGGGCTGAGAGGATTGGTGAGGTTGGGTGAGCAAACGCAGATACTTTAAAGTAACTCCACGGGGTACCCACCCCATGGGTCTCAAATCTCCAGGTACAAGGGAATCTTCCTACATCAAAACATGCATGGGAAACACAGAAGATGGTACGCCATGAGATCGAGAAAGGTTTCTAAAACGCACCTCATTTCTCCTCTCCTTGTGCTCGGGTTTGCCATTCCAGCCACTTGACTAACCATCTCCCTACTTGGAGAATCAGCACCTTTAACCTACTGTTTCGTACAGGCTGTAATTTGTCCTGAGGATGAACGGGAAGACGGGGAACCAACGAGAGACTAGCCCTAGGTGTTGAGACAGGCACAGGTCACTCCATTTTCCCATCAGGAAGAAGAATGAACCACAGGCTCGGCCTGCCCCCCAGAACCAAAATAGGGCCTGAAGCAATCCTGCGCTTTTGCGGCCAGCTCCCAAAAAAGCGAGGAGACAAATGGAGCTCAGGGGCACTGCAATTCACAAACGTGCAGAGTTATAAATGAGAACTCTCGTCCACAAATATATTGAGGGAAGGCAACGAAGAGGATTTGAAAGCAAGGCAGATTTGCAGGAAACAGATTTCAGGAGGTAGATTCGACTCGCCTTTAAAGCACATGAAAAGTGGCAAAACGTTGACAATGATGCCCTTGGCCAAAAAGGGCGTATGCGTTTTTTCCTGAATATATTCAGGAAAAAACGCATACGCCCTTTTTGGCCAACCAAGCAAGCCGGAAGGGCAAATCAGCGCTACAAAGCAGTCTTGCTTGCCCTCGGTCAAAAGGGCCATGCTGAAAAAAGTGTAAAAACCAGAAAAGCAGGACAGGCCATGGAGACATGGGAGCCTTGCTACGCTGATGGGCGGGATGTAAATTGCCAACAGGCACTCTGGAGAAGTGTACGGTGTGTCCTGAAACAAGTAATAAACACAGCTTAGAGAGCATAGGGCACTTCCACTCATGGGCGTATAAATTGGGAAAACTAAAAATCAACAAGACACAGGCACCCCAAAATTTACGGCTGCTCTGTTTCCAAGAACCTCCACTTCGGTACACCTTCAATATCCCAGGAAAGAGAAAAATGGATAAACAAATGGTGGTACTTGGCACAATGGAATATCACTCAGCCATGAAATCAATGTCATAAGGCTAGTTAGCAGCATGATGAGTGGATTTAGCGACGATGATTCTAAGTGAAATCAGTCACACAGAAAAAGACACTTATCCTAAGATATCACTTATAGAGGGAATGTCAAAATCACTACACTTGAACTGAATTACAAAACAGAACAGAGTCACACCTTTAGAAGACACACTATGGCTGCTTAATGGGAAAGGTGAGGTGGGGTGATGCATAAAACAAGGGTATGAAATTAGCTCAGAGACCGCTCCATAAGCCAAATATGTAATAGACAAGGCCTACTCCCTGCTCAGTGAACTGGACTCAACACCCCCTAGTCACCGCACAAGAATATATCTCACTAGTAAGAATCTGAAAACCTATGTATCGATATCTCTCTGCAAGTGAATCAAGAGGGTGTAAAGCGGCATAAACACAGCAGGGAAAAGCAGCAAAGCCCCATTCTAAACATAAATTACTTTAAAAAACCCACAAAACAAAGACAGTGAAAGAGAGAGAAATTCTTACAAAATCCGTTCAGGGTCTATGATGCAACCTGGATTGACCATATCTAGACCCACAGCTGGATGAGACATAAGGCTGGACACTCTTGGGGCTGAGAGGATTGGTGAGGTTGGGTGAGCAAACGCAGATACTTTAAAGTAACACTGCGGGGAACACACCCCATGGGTCTCAAATCTCCAGGTACAAGGGCATCTTCCTACATCAAAACATGCATGGGAAACCCAGAGGTTTGTATGCCGTGAGATCGGGAAAGGCTTCTAAAACGCACCTCATTTCTCCTCTCCTTGTGCTCGGGTTCACCATTCTAGCCGCTTGACTAAACATCTCCCTACTTGGAGAATCAGCACCTTTAACCTCCTGTTTCGTACAGGTTGCAATTTGTCCTGAGGATGAACGGGAAGACGGGGAACCAACGAGAGACGAGCCCTAGGTGTTGGGACAGGCACAGGTCACTCCATTTTCCCATCAGGAAGAAGAATGAACCACAGGCTCAGCCTGACCCCCAGAACCAAAATAGGGCCTGAAACAATCCTGCGCTTTTGCGGCCAGCTCCCAAAAAAGCGAGTAGACAAATGGAGCTCAGGGGCACTGCAATTCACAAACGTGCAGAGTTATAAATGATAACTCTCGTCCACAAATATATTGAGGGAAGGCAACGAAGAGGATTTGAAAGCAAGGCAGATTTGCAGGAAACAGATTTCAGGAGGTAGATTCGACTCACCTTTAAAGCACATGAAAAGCGGCAAAACGTTGACAATGATGCCCTTGGCCAAAAAGGGCGTATGCGTTTTTTCCTGAATATATTCAGGAAAAAACGCATACGCCCTTTTTGGCCAACCAAGCAAGCCGGAAGGGCAAATCAGCGCTACAAAGTAGTCTCGCTTTCCCTCGGTCAAAAGGGCCATGCTGAAAAAAGTGTAAAAACCAGAAAAGCAGGACAGGCCATGGAGACATGGGAGCCTTGCTACGCTGATGGGCAGGATGTAAATTGCCAACAGGCACTCTGGAGAAGTGTACGGTGTGTCCTGAAACAAGTAATAAACACAGCTTAGAGAGCATAGGGCACTTCCACTCATGGGCGTATAAATTGGGAAAACTAAAAATCAACAAGACACAGGCACCCCAAACTTTACGGCTGCTCTGTTTCCAAGAACCTCCACTTCGGTACACCTTCAATATCCCAGGAAAGAGAAAAATGGATAAACAAATGGTGCTACTTGGCACAATGGAATATCACTCAGCCATGAAATCAATGTCATAAGGCTAGTTAGCAGCATGATGAGTGGATTTAGCGACGATGATTCTAAGTGAAATAAGTCACACAGAAAAAGACACTTATCCTAAGATATCGCTTATAGAGGGAATGTCAAAATCGCTACACTTGAACTGAATTACAAAACAGAACAGAGGCACACCTTTAGAAGACACACTATGGCTGCTTAACGGGAAAGGTGAGGTGGGGTGATGCATAAAACAAGTGTTTGAAATTAGCTCAGAGACCGCTCCATAAGCCAAATATGTAATAGACAAGGCCTACTCCCTGCTCAGTGAACTGGACTCAACACCCCCTAGTCACCGCACAAGAATATATCTGACTAGTAAGAATCTGAAAACCTATGTATCGATATCTCTCTGCAAGTGAATCAAGAGGGTGTAAAGCGGCATAAACACAGCAGGGAAAAGCAGCAAAGCCCCATTCTAAACATAAATTACTTAAAAAAACCCACAAAACAAAGACAGTGAAAGAGAGAGAAATTCTTACAAAATCAGTTCAGGGGCTCTGATGCCACCTGGTTCGACCATATCTAGACCCACAGCTGGATGAGACATAAGGCTGGACACTCTTGGGGCTGAGAGGATTGGTGAGGTTGGGTGAGCAAACGCAGATACTTTAAAGTAACTCCACGGGGTACCCACCCCATGGGTCTCAAATCTCCAGGTACAAGGGCATCTTCCTACATCAAAACATGCATGGGAAACACAGAAGATGGTATGCCATGAGATCGGGAAAGGTTTCTAAAACGCACCTCATTTCTCCTCTCCTTGTGCTCGGGTTCGCCATTCCAGCCACTTGACTAACCATCTCCCTACTTGGAGAATCAGCACCTTTAACCTCCTGTTTCGTACAGGTTGTAATTTGTCCTGAGGATGAACGAGAAGACGGGGAACCAACGAGAGACAAACCCTAGGTGTTGGGACAGACACAGGTCACTCCATTTTCCCATCAGGAAGAAGAATGAACCACAGGCTCCGCCTGCCCCCTGGAAGCCGAATAGGGCCTGCAACAATCCTGTGCTTTTGCGGCCAGCTCCCAAAAAAGCGAGTAGACAAATGGAGCTCAGGGGCACTGCAATTCACAAACGTGCAGAGTTATAAATGAGAACTCTCGTCCACAAATATATTGAGGGAAGGCAACGAAGAGGATTTGAAAGCAAGGCAGATTTGCAGGAAACAGATTTCAGGAGGTAGATTCGACTCGCCTTTAAAGCACATGAAAAGCTGCAAAACGTTGACAATGATGCCCTTGGCCAAAAAGGGCGTATGCGTTTTTTCCTGAATATATTCAGGAAAAAACGCATACGCCCTTTTTGGCCAACCAAGCAAGCCGGAAGGGCAAATCAGTGCTACAAAGAAGTCTTGCTTGCCCTCGGTCAAAAGGGCCATGCTGAAAAAAGTGTAAAAACCAGAAAAGCAGGACAGGCCATGGAGACATGGGAGCCTTGCTACGCTGATGGGCGGGATGTAAATTGCCAACAGGCACTCTGGAGAAGTGTACGGTGTGTCCTGAAACAAGTAATAAACACAGCTTAGAGAGCATAGGGCACTTCCACTCATGGGCGTATAAATTGGGAAAACTAAAAATCAACAAGACACAGGCACCCCAAACTTTACGGCTGCTCTGTTTCCAAGAACCTCCACTTCGGTACACCTTCAATATCCCAGGAAAGAGAAAAATGGATAAACAAATGGTGGTACTTGGCACAATGGAATATCACTCAGCCATGAAATCAATGTCATAAGGCTAGTTAGCAGCATGATGAGTGGATTTAGCGACGATGATTCTAAGTGAAATAAGTCACACAGAAAAAGACACTTATCCTAAGATATCGCTTATAGAGGGAATGTCAAAATCGCTACACTTGAACTGAATTACAAAACAGAACAGAGGCACACCTTTAGAAGACACACTATGGCTGCTTAACGGGAAAGGTGAGGTGGGGTGATGCATAAAACAAGGGTTTGAAATTAGCTCAGAGACCGCTCCATAAGCCAAATATGTAATAGACAAGGCCTACTCCCTGCTCAGTGAACTGGACTCAACACCCCCTAGTCACCGCACAAGAATATATCTCACTAGTAAGAATCTGAAAACCTATGTATCGATATCTCTCTGCAAGTGAATCAAGAGGGTGTAAAGCGGCATAAACACAGCAGGGAAAAGCAGCAAAGCCCCATTCTAAACATAAATTACTTTAAAAAACAATCAAAACAAAGACAGTGAAAGAGAGAGAAATTCTTACAAAATCAGTTCAGGGGCTCTGATGCCACCTGGTTCGACCATATCTAGACCCACAGCTGGATGAGACATAAGGCTGGACACTCTTGGGGCTGAGAGGATTGGTGAGGTTGGGTGAGCAAACGCAGATACTTTAAAGTAACTCCACGGGGTACCCACCCCATGGGTCTCAAATCTCCAGGTACAAGGGCATCTTCCTACATCAAAACATGCATGGGAAACACAGAAGATGGTACGCCATGAGATCGGGAAAGGTTTCTAAAACGCACCTCATTTCTCCTCTACTTGTGCTTGGGTTCGCCATTCCAGCCACTTGACTAACCATCTCCCTACTTGGAGAATCAGCACCTTTAACCTACTGTTTCGTACAGGCTGTAATTTGTCCTGAGGATGAACGAAAAGACGGGGAACCAACGAGAGACAAACCCTAGGTGTTGGGACAGACACAGGTCACTCCATTTTCCCATCAGGAAGAAGAATGAACCACAGGCTCCGCCTGCCCCCTGGAAGCCGAATAGGGCCTGAAACAATCCTGTGCTTTTGCGGCCAGCTCCCAAAAAAGCGAGTAGACAAATGGAGCCCAGGGGCACTGCAATACACAAACGTGCAGAGTTATAAATGAGAACTCTCGTCCACAAATATATTGAGGGAAGGCAACGAAGAGGATTTGAAAGCAAGGCAGATTTGCAGGAAACAGATTTCAGGAGGTAGATTCGACTCGCCTTTAAAGCACATGAAAAGCTGCAAAACGTTGACAATGATGCCCTTGGCCAAAAAGGGCGTATGCGTTTTTTCCTGAATATATTCAGGAAAAAACGCATACGCCCTTTTTGGCCAACCAAGCAAGACGGAAGGGCAAATCAGCGCTACAAAGAAGTCTTGCTTGCCCTCGGTCAAAAGGGCCATGCTGAAAAAAGTGTAAAAACCAGAAAAGCAGGACAGGCCATGGAGACATGGGAGCCTTGCTACGCTGATGGGCAGGATGTAAATTGCCAACAGGCACTCTGGAGAAGTGTACGGTGTGTCCTGAAACAAGTAATAAACACAGCTTAGAGAGCATAGGGCACTTCCACTCATGGGCGTATAAATTGGGAAAACTAAAAATCAACAAGACACAGGCACCCCAAACTTTACGGCTGCTCTGTTTCCAAGAACCTCCACTTCGGTACACCTTCAATATCCCAGGAAAGAGAAAAATGGATAAACAAATGGTGGTACTTGGCACAATGGAATATCACTCAGCCATGAAATCAATGTCATAAGGCTAGTTAGCAGCATGATGAGTGGATTTAGCGACGATGATTCTAAGTGAAATAAGTCACACAGAAAAAGACACTTATCCTAAGATATCGCTTATAGAGGGAATGTCAAAATCGCTACACTTGAACTGAATTACCAAACAGAACAGAGGCACACCTTTAGAAGACACACTATGGCTGCTTAACGGGAAAGGTGAGGTGGGGTGATGCATAAAACAAGGGTTTGAAATTAGCTCAGAGACCGCTCCATAAGCCAAATATGTAATAGACAAGGCCTACTCCCTGCTCAGTGAACTGGACTCAACACCCCCTAGTCACCGCACAAGAATATATCTGACTAGTAAGAATCTGAAAACCTATGTATCGATATCTCTCTGCAAGTGAATCAAGAGGGTGTAAAGCGGCATAAACACAGCAGGGAAAAGCAGCAAAGCCCCATTCTAAACATAAATTACTTAAAAAAACCCACAAAACAAAGACAGTGAAAGAGAGAGAAATTCTTACAAAATCAGTTCAGGGGCTCTGATGCCACCTGGTTCGACCATATCTAGACCCACAGCTGGATGAGACATAAGGCTGGACACTCTTGGGGCTGAGAGGATTGGTGAGGTTGGGTGAGCAAACGCAGATACTTTAAAGTAACTCCACGGGGTACCCACCCCATGGGTCTCAAATCTCCAGGTACAAGGGAATCTTCCTACATCAAAACATGCATGGGAAACACAGAAGATGGTACGCCATGAGATCGAGAAAGGTTTCTAAAACGCACCTCATTTCTCCTCTCCTTGTGCTCGGGTTTGCCATTCCAGCCACTTGACTAACCATCTCCCTACTTGGAGAATCAGCACCTTTAACCTACTGTTTCGTACAGGCTGTAATTTGTCCTGAGGATGAACGGGAAGACGGGGAACCAACGAGAGACTAGCCCTAGGTGTTGAGACAGGCACAGGTCACTCCATTTTCCCATCAGGAAGAAGAATGAACCACAGGCTCGGCCTGCCCCCCAGAACCAAAATAGGGCCTGAAGCAATCCTGCGCTTTTGCGGCCAGCTCCCAAAAAAGCGAGGAGACAAATGGAGCTCAGGGGCACTGCAATTCACAAACGTGCAGAGTTATCAATGAGAACCCTCGTCCAGAAATATATTGAGGGAAGGCAACGAAGAGGATTTGAAAGCAAGGCAGATTTGCAGGAAACAGATTTCAGGAGGTAGATTCGACTCGCCTTTAAAGCACATGAAAAGCGGCAAAACGTTGACAATGATGCCCTTGGCCAAAAAGGGCGTATGCGTTTTTTCCTGAATATATTCAGGAAAAAACGCATACGCCCTTTTTGGCCAACCAAGCAAGCCGGAAGGGCAAATCAGCGCTACAAAGAAGTCTTGCTTGCCCTCGGTCAAAAGGGCCATGCTGAAAAAAGTGTAAAAACCAGAAAAGCAGGACAGGCCATGGAGACATGGGAGCCTTGCTACGCTGATGGGCGGGATGTAAATTGCCAACAGGCACTCTGGAGAAGTGTACGGTGTGTCCTGAAACAAGTAATAAACACAGCTTAGAGAGCATAGGGCACTTCCACTCATGGGCGTATAAATTGGGAAAACTAAAAATCAACAAGACACAGGCACCCCAAACTTTACGGCTGCTCTGTTTCCAAGAACCTCCACTTCGGTACACCTTCAATATCCCAGGAAAGAGAAAAATGGATAAACAAATGGTGGTACTTGGCACAATGGAATATCACTCAGCCATGAAATCAATGTCATAAGGCTAGTTAGCAGCATGATGAGTGGATTTAGCGACGATGATTCTAAGTGAAATCAGTCACACAGAAAAAGACACTTATCCTAAGATATCGCTTATAGAGGGAATGTCAAAATCGCTACACTTGAACTGAATTACAAAACAGAACAGAGGCACACCTTTAGAAGACACACTATGGCTGCTTAACGGGAAAGGTGAGGTGGGGTGATGCATAAAACAAGGGTTTGAAATTAGCTCAGAGACCGCTCCATAAGCCAAATATGTAATAGACAAGGCCTACTCCCTGCTCAGTGAACTGGACTCAACACCCCCTAGTCACCGCACAAGAATATATCTGACTAGTAAGAATCTGAAAACCTATGTATCGATATCTCTCTGCAAGTGAATCAAGAGGGTGTAAAGCGGCATAAACACAGCAGGGAAAAGCAGCAAAGCCCCATTCTAAACATAAATTACTTTAAAAAACAAACAAAACAAAGACAGTGAAAGAGAGAGAAATTCTTACAAAATCAGTTCAGGGGCTCTGATGCCACCTGGTTCGACCATATCTAGACCCACAGCTGGATGAGACATAAGGCTGGACACTCTTGGGGCTGAGAGGATTGGTGAGGTTGGGTGAGCAAACGCAGATACTTTAAAGTAACTCCACGGGGTACCCACCCCATGGGTCTCAAATCTCCAGGTACAAGGGCCTCTTCCTACATCAAAACATGCATGGGAAACACAGAAGATGGTACGCCATGAGATCGGGAAAGGTTTCTAAAACGCAACTCATTTCTCCTCTCCTTGTGCTCGGGTTCGCCATTCCAGCCACTTGACTAACCATCTCCCTACTTGGAGAATCAGCACCTTTAACCTACTGTTTCGTACAGGCTGTAATTTGTCCTGAGGATGAACGGGAAGACGGGGAACCAACGAGAGACTAGCCCTAGGTGTTGAGACAGGCACAGGTCACTCCATTTTCCCATCAGGAAGAAGAATGAACCACAGGCTCGGCCTGCCCCCCAGAACCAAAATAGGGCCTGAAGCAATCCTGCGCTTTTGCGGCCAGCTCCCAAAAAAGCGAGGAGACAAATGGAGCTCAGGGGCACTGCAATTCACAAACGTGCAGAGTTATCAATGAGAACCCTCGTCCAGAAATATATTGAGGGAAGGCAACGAAGAGGATTTGAAAGCAAGGCAGATTTGCAGGAAACAGATTTCAGGAGGTAGATTCGACTCGCCTTTAAAGCACATGAAAAGCGGCAAAACGTTGACAATGATGCCCTTGGCCAAAAAGGGCGTATGCGTTTTTTCCTGAATATATTCAGGAAAAAACGCATACGCCCTTTTTGGCCAACCAAGCAAGCCGGAAGGGCAAATCAGCGCTACAAAGAAGTCTCGCTTGCCCTCGGTCAAAAGGGCCATGCTGAACAAACAGTAAAAACCAGAAAAGCAGGACAGGCCATGGAGACATGGGAGCCTTGCTACGCTGATGGGCGGGATGTAAATTGCCAACAGGCACTCTGGAGAAGTGTACGGTGTGTCCTGAAACAAGTAATAAACACAGCTTAGAGAGCATAGGGCACTTCCACTCATGGGCGTATAAATTGGGAAAACTAAAAATCAACAAGACACAGGCACCCCAAACTTTACGGCTGCTCTGTTTCCAAGAACCTCCACTTCGGTACACCTTCAATATCCCAGGAAAGAGAAAAATGGATAAACAAATGGTGGTACTTGGCACAATGGAATATCACTCAGCCATGAAATCAATGTCATAAGGCTAGTTAGCAGCATGATGAGTGGATTTAGCGACGATGATTCTAAGTGAAATAAGTCACACAGAAAAAGACACTTATCCTAAGATATCGCTTATAGAGGGAATGTCAAAATCGCTACACTTGAACTGAATTACAAAACAGAACAGAGGCACACCTTTAGAAGACACACTATGGCTGCTTAACGGGAAAGGTGAGGTGGGGTGATGCATAAAACAAGGGTTTGAAATTAGCTCAGAGACCGCTCCATAAGCCAAATATGTAATAGACAAGGCCTACTCCCTGCTCAGTGAACTGGACTCAACACCCCCTAGTCACCGCACAAGAATATATCTCACTAGTAAGAATCTGAAAACCTATGTATCGATATCTCTCTGCAAGTGAATCAAGAGGGTGTAAAGCGGCATAAACACAGCAGGGAAAAGCAGCAAAGCCCCATTCTAAACATAAATTACTTTAAAAAACAATCAAAACAAAGACAGTGAAAGAGAGAGAAATTCTTACAAAATCAGTTCAGGGGCTCTGATGCCACCTGGTTCGACCATATCTAGACCCACAGCTGGATGAGACATAAGGCTGGACACTCTTGGGGCTGAGAGGATTGGTGAGGTTGGGTGAGCAAACGCAGATACTTTAAAGTAACTCCACGGGGTACCCACCCCATGGGTCTCAAATCTCCAGGTACAAGGGCATCTTCCTACATCAAAACATGCATGGGAAACACAGAAGATGGTACGCCATGAGATCGGGAAAGGTTTCTAAAACGCACCTCATTTCTCCTCTACTTGTGCTTGGGTTCGCCATTCCAGCCACTTGACTAACCATCTCCCTACTTGGAGAATCAGCACCTTTAACCTACTGTTTCGTACAGGCTGTAATTTGTCCTGAGGATGAACGAAAAGACGGGGAACCAACGAGAGACAAACCCTAGGTGTTGGGACAGACACAGGTCACTCCATTTTCCCATCAGGAAGAAGAATGAACCACAGGCTCCGCCTGCCCCCTGGAAGCCGAATAGGGCCTGAAACAATCCTGTGCTTTTGCGGCCAGCTCCCAAAAAAGCGAGTAGACAAATGGAGCCCAGGGGCACTGCAATACACAAACGTGCAGAGTTATAAATGAGAACTCTCGTCCACAAATATATTGAGGGAAGGCAACGAAGAGGATTTGAAAGCAAGGCAGATTTGCAGGAAACAGATTTCAGGAGGTAGATTCGACTCGCCTTTAAAGCACATGAAAAGCTGCAAAACGTTGACAATGATGCCCTTGGCCAAAAAGGGCGTATGCGTTTTTTCCTGAATATATTCAGGAAAAAACGCATACGCCCTTTTTGGCCAACCAAGCAAGACGGAAGGGCAAATCAGCGCTACAAAGAAGTCTTGCTTGCCCTCGGTCAAAAGGGCCATGCTGAAAAAAGTGTAAAAACCAGAAAAGCAGGACAGGCCATGGAGACATGGGAGCCTTGCTACGCTGATGGGCAGGATGTAAATTGCCAACAGGCACTCTGGAGAAGTGTACGGTGTGTCCTGAAACAAGTAATAAACACAGCTTAGAGAGCATAGGGCACTTCCACTCATGGGCGTATAAATTGGGAAAACTAAAAATCAACAAGACACAGGCACCCCAAACTTTACGGCTGCTCTGTTTCCAAGAACCTCCACTTCGGTACACCTTCAATATCCCAGGAAAGAGAAAAATGGATAAACAAATGGTGGTACTTGGCACAATGGAATATCACTCAGCCATGAAATCAATGTCATAAGGCTAGTTAGCAGCATGATGAGTGGATTTAGCGACGATGATTCTAAGTGAAATAAGTCACACAGAAAAAGACACTTATCCTAAGATATCGCTTATAGAGGGAATGTCAAAATCGCTACACTTGAACTGAATTACCAAACAGAACAGAGGCACACCTTTAGAAGACACACTATGGCTGCTTAACGGGAAAGGTGAGGTGGGGTGATGCATAAAACAAGGGTTTGAAATTAGCTCAGAGACCGCTCCATAAGCCAAATATGTAATAGACAAGGCCTACTCCCTGCTCAGTGAACTGGACTCAACACCCCCTAGTCACCGCACAAGAATATATCTGACTAGTAAGAATCTGAAAACCTATGTATCGATATCTCTCTGCAAGTGAATCAAGAGGGTGTAAAGCGGCATAAACACAGCAGGGAAAAGCAGCAAAGCCCCATTCTAAACATAAATTACTTAAAAAAACCCACAAAACAAAGACAGTGAAAGAGAGAGAAATTCTTACAAAATCAGTTCAGGGGCTCTGATGCCACCTGGTTCGACCATATCTAGACCCACAGCTGGATGAGACATAAGGCTGGACACTCTTGGGGCTGAGAGGATTGGTGAGGTTGGGTGAGCAAACGCAGATACTTTAAAGTAACTCCACGGGGTACCCACCCCATGGGTCTCAAATCTCCAGGTACAAGGGAATCTTCCTACATCAAAACATGCATGGGAAACACAGAAGATGGTACGCCATGAGATCGAGAAAGGTTTCTAAAACGCACCTCATTTCTCCTCTCCTTGTGCTCGGGTTTGCCATTCCAGCCACTTGACTAACCATCTCCCTACTTGGAGAATCAGCACCTTTAACCTACTGTTTCGTACAGGCTGTAATTTGTCCTGAGGATGAACGGGAAGACGGGGAACCAACGAGAGACTAGCCCTAGGTGTTGAGACAGGCACAGGTCACTCCATTTTCCCATCAGGAAGAAGAATGAACCACAGGCTCGGCCTGCCCCCCAGAACCAAAATAGGGCCTGAAGCAATCCTGCGCTTTTGCGGCCAGCTCCCAAAAAAGCGAGGAGACAAATGGAGCTCAGGGGCACTGCAATTCACAAACGTGCAGAGTTATCAATGAGAACCCTCGTCCAGAAATATATTGAGGGAAGGCAACGAAGAGGATTTGAAAGCAAGGCAGATTTGCAGGAAACAGATTTCAGGAGGTAGATTCGACTCGCCTTTAAAGCACATGAAAAGCGGCAAAACGTTGACAATGATGCCCTTGGCCAAAAAGGGCGTATGCATTTTTTCCTGAATATATTCAGGAAAAAACGCATACGCCCTTTTTGGCCAACCAAGCAAGCCGGAAGGGCAAATCAGCGCTACAAAGAAGTCTTGCTTGCCCTCGGTCAAAAGGGCCATGCTGAAAAAAGTGTAAAAACCAGAAAAGCAGGACAGGCCATGGAGACATGGGAGCCTTGCTACGCTGATGGGCGGGATGTAAATTGCCAACAGGCACTCTGGAGAAGTGTACGGTGTGTCCTGAAACAAGTAATAAACACAGCTTAGAGAGCATAGGGCACTTCCACTCATGGGCGTATAAATTGGGAAAACTAAAAATCAACAAGACACAGGCACCCCAAACTTTACGGCTGCTCTGTTTCCAAGAACCTCCACTTCGGTACACCTTCAATATCCCAGGAAAGAGAAAAATGGATAAACAAATGGTGGTACTTGGCACAATGGAATATCACTCAGCCATGAAATCAATGTCATAAGGCTAGTTAGCAGCATGATGAGTGGATTTAGCGACGATGATTCTAAGTGAAATCAGTCACACAGAAAAAGACACTTATCCTAAGATATCGCTTATAGAGGGAATGTCAAAATCGCTACACTTGAACTGAATTACAAAACAGAACAGAGGCACACCTTTAGAAGACACACTATGGCTGCTTAACGGGAAAGGTGAGGTGGGGTGATGCATAAAACAAGGGTTTGAAATTAGCTCAGAGACCGCTCCATAAGCCAAATATGTAATAGACAAGGCCTACTCCCTGCTCAGTGAACTGGACTCAACACCCCCTAGTCACCGCACAAGAATATATCTGACTAGTAAGAATCTGAAAACCTATGTATCGATATCTCTCTGCAAGTGAATCAAGAGGGTGTAAAGCGGCATAAACACAGCAGGGAAAAGCAGCAAAGCCCCATTCTAAACATAAATTACTTTAAAAAACAAACAAAACAAAGACAGTGAAAGAGAGAGAAATTCTTACAAAATCAGTTCAGGGGCTCTGATGCCACCTGGTTCGACCATATCTAGACCCACAGCTGGATGAGACATAAGGCTGGACACTCTTGGGGCTGAGAGGATTGGTGAGGTTGGGTGAGCAAACGCAGATACTTTAAAGTAACTCCACGGGGTACCCACCCCATGGGTCTCAAATCTCCAGGTACAAGGGCCTCTTCCTACATCAAAACATGCATGGGAAACACAGAAGATGGTACGCCATGAGATCGGGAAAGGTTTCTAAAACGCAACTCATTTCTCCTCTCCTTGTGCTCGGGTTCGCCATTCCAGCCACTTGACTAACCATCTCCCTACTTGGAGAATCAGCACCTTTAACCTACTGTTTCGTACAGGCTGTAATTTGTCCTGAGGATGAACGGGAAGACGGGGAACCAACGAGAGACTAGCCCTAGGTGTTGAGACAGGCACAGGTCACTCCATTTTCCCATCAGGAAGAAGAATGAACCACAGGCTCGGCCTGCCCCCCAGAACCAAAATAGGGCCTGAAGCAATCCTGCGCTTTTGCGGCCAGCTCCCAAAAAAGCGAGGAGACAAATGGAGCTCAGGGGCACTGCAATTCACAAACGTGCAGAGTTATCAATGAGAACCCTCGTCCAGAAATATATTGAGGGAAGGCAACGAAGAGGATTTGAAAGCAAGGCAGATTTGCAGGAAACAGATTTCAGGAGGTAGATTCGACTCGCCTTTAAAGCACATGAAAAGCGGCAAAACGTTGACAATGATGCCCTTGGCCAAAAAGGGCGTATGCGTTTTTTCCTGAATATATTCAGGAAAAAACGCATACGCCCTTTTTGGCCAACCAAGCAAGCCGGAAGGGCAAATCAGTGCTACAAAGAAGTCTCGCTTGCCCTCGGTCAAAAGGGCCATGCTGAACAAACAGTAAAAACCAGAAAAGCAGGACAGGCCATGGAGACATGGGAGCCTTGCTACGCTGATGGGCGGGATGTAAATTGCCAACAGGCACTCTGGAGAAGTGTACGGTGTGTCCTGAAACAAGTAATAAACACAGCTTAGAGAGCATAGGGCACTTCCACTCATGGGCGTATAAATTGGGAAAACTAAAAATCAACAAGACACAGGCACCCCAAACTTTACGGCTGCTCTGTTTCCAAGAACCTCCACTTCGGTACACCTTCAATATCCCAGGAAAGAGAAAAATGGATAAACAAATGGTGGTACTTGGCACAATGGAATATCACTCAGCCATGAAATCAATGTCATAAGGCTAGTTAGCAGCATGATGAGTGGATTTAGCGACGATGATTCTAAGTGAAATAAGTCACACAGAAAAAGACACTTATCCTAAGATATCGCTTATAGAGGGAATGTCAAAATCGCTACACTTGAACTGAATTACAAAACAGAACAGAGGCACACCTTTAGAAGACACACTATGGCTGCTTAACGGGAAAGGTGAGGTGGGGTGATGCATAAAACAAGGGTTTGAAATTAGCTCAGAGACCGCTCCATAAGCCAAATATGTAATAGACAAGGCCTACTCCCTGCTCAGTGAACTGGACTCAACACCCCCTAGTCACCGCACAAGAATATATCTCACTAGTAAGAATCTGAAAACCTATGTATCGATATCTCTCTGCAAGTGAATCAAGAGGGTGTAAAGCGGCATAAACACAGCAGGGAAAAGCAGCAAAGCCCCATTCTAAACATAAATTACTTTAAAAAACAATCAAAACAAAGACAGTGAAAGAGAGAGAAATTCTTACAAAATCAGTTCAGGGGCTCTGATGCCACCTGGTTCGACCATATCTAGACCCACAGCTGGATGAGACATAAGGCTGGACACTCTTGGGGCTGAGAGGATTGGTGAGGTTGGGTGAGCAAACGCAGATACTTTAAAGTAACTCCACGGGGTACCCACCCCATGGGTCTCAAATCTCCAGGTACAAGGGCATCTTCCTACATCAAAACATGCATGGGAAACACAGAAGATGGTACGCCATGAGATCGGGAAAGGTTTCTAAAACGCACCTCATTTCTCCTCTACTTGTGCTTGGGTTCGCCATTCCAGCCACTTGACTAACCATCTCCCTACTTGGAGAATCAGCACCTTTAACCTACTGTTTCGTACAGGCTGTAATTTGTCCTGAGGATGAACGAAAAGACGGGGAACCAACGAGAGACAAACCCTAGGTGTTGGGACAGACACAGGTAACTCCATTTTCCCATCAGGAAGAAGAATGAACCACAGGCTCCGCCTGCCCCCTGGAAGCCGAATAGGGCCTGAAACAATCCTGTGCTTTTGCGGCCAGCTCCCAAAAAAGCGAGTAGACAAATGGAGCCCAGGGGCACTGCAATACACAAACGTGCAGAGTTATAAATGAGAACTCTCGTCCACAAATATATTGAGGGAAGGCAACGAAGAGGATTTGAAAGCAAGGCAGATTTGCAGGAAACAGATTTCAGGAGGTAGATTCGACTCGCCTTTAAAGCACATGAAAAGCTGCAAAACGTTGACAATGATGCCCTTGGCCAAAAAGGGCGTATGCGTTTTTTCCTGAATATATTCAGGAAAAAACGCATACGCCCTTTTTGGCCAACCAAGCAAGACGGAAGGGCAAATCAGCGCTACAAAGAAGTCTTGCTTGCCCTCGGTCAAAAGGGCCATGCTGAAAAAAGTGTAAAAACCAGAAAAGCAGGACAGGCCATGGAGACATGGGAGCCTTGCTACGCTGATGGGCAGGATGTAAATTGCCAACAGGCACTCTGGAGAAGTGTACGGTGTGTCCTGAAACAAGTAATAAACACAGCTTAGAGAGCATAGGGCACTTCCACTCATGGGCGTATAAATTGGGAAAACTAAAAATCAACAAGACACAGGCACCCCAAACTTTACGGCTGCTCTGTTTCCAAGAACCTCCACTTCGGTACACCTTCAATATCCCAGGAAAGAGAAAAATGGATAAACAAATGGTGGTACTTGGCACAATGGAATATCACTCAGCCATGAAATCAATGTCATAAGGCTAGTTAGCAGCATGATGAGTGGATTTAGCGACGATGATTCTAAGTGAAATAAGTCACACAGAAAAAGACACTTATCCTAAGATATCGCTTATAGAGGGAATGTCAAAATCGCTACACTTGAACTGAATTACAAAACAGAACAGAGGCACACCTTTAGAAGACACACTATGGCTGCTTAACGGGAAAGGTGAGGTGGGGTGATGCATAAAACAAGGGTTTGAAATTAGCTCAGAGACCGCTCCATAAGCCAAATATGTAATAGACAAGGCCTACTCCCTGCTCAGTGAACTGGACTCAACACCCCCTAGTCACCGCACAAGAATATATCTGACTAGTAAGAATCTGAAAACCTATGTATCGATATCTCTCTGCAAGTGAATCAAGAGGGTGTAAAGCGGCATAAACACAGCAGGGAAAAGCAGCAAAGCCCCATTCTAAACATAAATTACTTAAAAAAACCCACAAAACAAAGACAGTGAAAGAGAGAGAAATTCTTACAAAATCAGTTCAGGGGCTCTGATGCCACCTGGTTCGACCATATCTAGACCCACAGCTGGATGAGACATAAGGCTGGACACTCTTGGGGCTGAGAGGATTGGTGAGGTTGGGTGAGCAAACGCAGATACTTTAAAGTAACTCCACGGGGTACCCACCCCATGGGTCTCAAATCTCCAGGTACAAGGGAATCTTCCTACATCAAAACATGCATGGGAAACACAGAAGATGGTACGCCATGAGATCGGGAAAGGTTTCTAAAACGCAACTCATTTCTCCTCTCCTTGTGCTCGGGTTCGCCATTCCAGCCACTTGACTAACCATCTCCCTACTTGGAGAATCAGCACCTTTAACCTACTGTTTCGTACAGGCTGTAATTTGTCCTGAGGATGAACGGGAAGACGGGGAACCAACGAGAGACTAGCCCTAGGTGTTGAGACAGGCACAGGTCACTCCATTTTCCCATCAGGAAGAAGAATGAACCACAGGCTCGGCCTGCCCCCCAGAACCAAAATAGGGCCTGAAGCAATCCTGCGCTTTTGCGGCCAGCTCCCAAAAAAGCGAGGAGACAAATGGAGCTCAGGGGCACTGCAATTCACAAACGTGCAGAGTTATCAATGAGAACCCTCGTCCAGAAATATATTGAGGGAAGGCAACGAAGAGGATTTGAAAGCAAGGCAGATTTGCAGGAAACAGATTTCAGGAGGTAGATTCGACTCGCCTTTAAAGCACATGAAAAGCGGCAAAACGTTGACAATGATGCCCTTGGCCAAAAAGGGCGTATGCGTTTTTTCCTGAATATATTCAGGAAAAAACGCATACGCCCTTTTTGGCCAACCAAGCAAGCCGGAAGGGCAAATCAGCGCTACAAAGAAGTCTCGCTTGCCCTCGGTCAAAAGGGCCATGCTGAACAAACAGTAAAAACCAGAAAAGCAGGACAGGCCATGGAGACATGGGAGCCTTGCTACGCTGATGGGCGGGATGTAAATTGCCAACAGGCACTCTGGAGAAGTGTACGGTGTGTCCTGAAACAAGTAATAAACACAGCTTAGAGAGCATAGGGCACTTCCACTCATGGGCGTATAAATTGGGAAAACTAAAAATCAACAAGACACAGGCACCCCAAACTTTACGGCTGCTCTGTTTCCAAGAACCTCCACTTCGGTACACCTTCAATATCCCAGGAAAGAGAAAAATGGATAAACAAATGGTGGTACTTGGCACAATGGAATATCACTCAGCCATGAAATCAATGTCATAAGGCTAGTTAGCAGCATGATGAGTGGATTTAGCGACGATGATTCTAAGTGAAATAAGTCACACAGAAAAAGACACTTATCCTAAGATATCGCTTATAGAGGGAATGTCAAAATCGCTACACTTGAACTGAATTACAAAACAGAACAGAGGCACACCTTTAGAAGACACACTATGGCTGCTTAACGGGAAAGGTGAGGTGGGGTGATGCATAAAACAAGGGTTTGAAATTAGCTCAGAGACCGCTCCATAAGCCAAATATGTAATAGACAAGGCCTACTCCCTGCTCAGTGAACTGGACTCAACACCCCCTAGTCACCGCACAAGAATATATCTGACTAGTAAGAATCTGAAAACCTATGTATCGATATCTCTCTGCAAGTGAATCAAGAGGGTGTAAAGCGGCATAAACACAGCAGGGAAAAGCAGCAAAGCCCCATTCTAAACATAAATTACTTAAAAAAACCCACAAAACAAAGACAGTGAAAGAGAGAGAAATTCTTACAAAATCAGTTCAGGGGCTCTGATGCCACCTGGTTCGACCATATCTAGACCCACAGCTGGATGAGACATAAGGCTGGACACTCTTGGGGCTGAGAGGATTGGTGAGGTTGGGTGAGCAAACGCAGATACTTTAAAGTAACTCCACGGGGTACCCACCCCATGGGTCTCAAATCTCCAGGTACAAGGGCATCTTCCTACATCAAAACATGCATGGGAAACACAGAAGATGGTATGCCATGAGATCGGGAAAGGTTTCTAAAACGCACCTCATTTCTCCTCTCCTTGTGCTCGGGTTCGCCATTCCAGCCACTTGACTAACCATCTCCCTACTTGGAGAATCAGCACCTTTAACCTCCTGTTTCGTACAGGTTGTAATTTGTCCTGAGGATGAACGAGAAGACGGGGAACCAACGAGAGACAAACCCTAGGTGTCGGGACAGACACAGGTCACTCCATTTTCCCATCAGGAAGAAGAATGAACCACAGGCTCCGCCTGCCCCCTGGAAGCCGAATAGGGCCTGCAACAATCCTGTGCTTTTGCGGCCAGCTCCCAAAAAAGCGAGTAGACAAATGGAGCTCAGGGGCACTGCAATTCACAAACGTGCAGAGTTATCAATGAGAACTCTCGTCCACAAATATATTGAGGGAAGGCAACGAAGAGGATTTGAAAGCAAGGCAGATTTGCAGGAAACAGATTTCAGGAGGTAGATTCGACTCGCCTTTAAAGCACATGAAAAGCGGCAAAACGTTGACAATGATGCCCTTGGCCAAAAAGGGCGTATGCGTTTTTTCCTGAATATATTCAGGAAAAAACGCATACGCCCTTTTTGGCCAACCAAGCAAGCCGGAAGGGCAAATCAGCGCTACAAAGCAGTCTTGCTTGCCCTCGGTCAAAAGGGCCATGCTGAAAAAAGTGTAAAAACCAGAAAAGCAGGACAGGCCATGGAGACATGGGAGCCTTGCTACGCTGATGGGCGGGATGTAAATTGCCAACAGGCACTCTGGAGAAGTGTACGGTGTGTCCTGAAACAAGTAATAAACACAGCTTAGAGAGCATAGGGCACTTCCACTCATGGGCGTATAAATTGGGAAAACTAAAAATCAACAAGACACAGGCACCCCAAACTTTACGGCTGCTCTGTTTCCAAGAACCTCCACTTCGGTACACCTTCAATATCCCAGGAAAGAGAAAAATGGATAAACAAATGGTGGTACTTGGCACAATGGAATATCACTCAGCCATGAAATCAATGTCATAAGGCTAGTTAGCAGCATGATGAGTGGATTTAGCGACGATGATTCTAAGTGAAATAAGTCACACAGAAAAAGACACTTATCCTAAGATATCGCTTATAGAGGGAATGTCAAAATCGCTACACTTGAACTGAATTACAAAACAGAACAGAGGCACACCTTTAGAAGACACACTATGGCTGCTTAACGGGAAAGGTGAGGTGGGGTGATGCATAAAACAAGGGTTTGAAATTAGCTCAGAGACCGCTCCATAAGCCAAATATGTAATAGACAAGGCCTACTCCCTGCTCAGTGAACTGGACTCAACACCCCCTAGTCACCGCACAAGAATATATCTGACTAGTAAGAATCTGAAAACCTATGTATCGATATCTCTCTGCAAGTGAATCAAGAGGGTGTAAAGCGGCATAAACACAGCAGGGAAAAGCAGCAAAGCCCCATTCTAAACATAAATTACTTTTAAAAACCCACAAAACAAAGACAGTGAAAGAGAGAGAAATTCTTACAAAATCAGTTCAGGGGCTCTGATGCCACCTGGTTCGACCATATCTAGACCCACAGATGGATGAGACATAAGGCTGGACACTCTTGGGGCTGAGAGGATTGGTGAGGTTGGGTGAGCAAACGCGGATAATTTAAAGTAATACTGCGGGGTACCCACCCCATGGGTCTCAAATCTCCAGGTACAAGGGCATCTTCCTACATCAAAACATGCATGGGAAACACAGAAGATGGTATGCCATGAGATCGGAAAAGTTTTCTAAAACGCACCTCATTTCTCCTCTCCTTGTGCTCGGGTTCGCCATTCCAGCCACTTGACTAACCATGTCCCTACTTGGAGAATCAGCACCTTTAACCTCCTGTTTCGTACAGGTTGTAATTTGTCCTGAGGATGAACGAGAAGACGGGGAACCAACGAGAGACAAACCCTAGGTGTTGGGACAGACACAGGTCACTCCATTTTCCCATCAGGAAGAAGAATGAACCACAGGCTCCGCCTGCCCCCTGGAAGCCGAATAGGGCCTGCAACAATCCTGTGCTTTTGCGGCCAGCTCCCAAAAAAGCGAGTAGACAAATGGAGCTCAGGGGCACTGCAATTCACAAACGTGCAGAGTTATAAATGAGAACTCTCGTCCACAAATATATTGAGGGAAGGCAACGAAGAGGATTTGAAAGCAAGGCAGATTTGCAGGAAACAGATTTCAGGAGGTAGATTCGACTCGCCTTTAAAGCACATGAAAAGCTGCAAAACGTTGACAATGATGCCCTTGGCCAAAAAGGGCGTATGCGTTTTTTCCTGAATATATTCAGGAAAAAACGCATACGCCCTTTTTGGCCAACCAAGCAAGCCGGAAGGGCAAATCAGCGCTACAAAGAAGTCTTGCTTGCCCTCGGTCAAAAGGGCCATGCTGAACAAACTGTAAAAACCAGAAAAGCAGGACAGGCCATGGAGACATGGGAGCCTTGCTACGCTGATGGGCGGGATGTAAATTGCCAACAGGCACTCTGGAGAAGTGTACGGTGTGTCCTGAAACAAGTAATAAACACAGCTTAGAGAGCATAGGGCACTTCCACTCATGGGCGTATAAATTGGGAAAACTAAAAATCAACAAGACACAGGCACCCCAAACTTTACGGCTGCTCTGTTTCCAAGAACCTCCACTTCGGTACACCTTCAATATCCCAGGAAAGAGAAAAATGGATAAACAAATGGTGGTACTTGGCACAATGGAATATCACTCAGCCATGAAATCAATGTCATAAGGCTAGTTAGCAGCATGATGAGTGGATTTAGCGACGATGATTCTAAGTGAAATAAGTCACACAGAAAAAGACACTTATCCTAAGATATCGCTTATAGAGGGAATGTCAAAATCGCTACACTTGAACTGAATTACAAAACAGAACAGAGGCACACCTTTAGAAGACACACTATGGCTGCTTAACGGGAAAGGTGAGGTGGGGTGATGCATAAAACAAGGGTTTGAAATTAGCTCAGAGACCGCTCCATAAGACAAATATGTAATAGACAAGGCCTACTCCCTGCTCAGTGAACTGGACTCAACACCCCCTAGTCACCGCACAAGAATATATCTGACTAGTAAGAATCTGAAAACCTATGTATCGATATCTCTCTGCAAGTGAATCAAGAGGGTGTAAAGCGGCATAAACACAGCAGGGAAAACCAGCAAAGCCCCATTCTAAACATAAATTACTTTAAAAAACCCACAAAACAAAGACAGTGAAAGAGAGAGAAATTCTTACAAAATCAGTTCAGGGGCTCTGATGCCACCTGGTTCGACCATATCTAGACCCACAGATGGATGAGACATAAGGCTGGACACTCTTGGGGCTGAGAGGATTGGTGAGGTTGGGTGAGCAAACGCAGATATTTTAAAGTAACTCCACGGGGTACCCACCCCATGGGTCTCAAATCTCCAGGTACAAGGGCATCTTCCTACATCAAAACATGCATGGGAAACACAGAAGATGGTACGCCATGAGATCGGGAAAGGTTTCTATAACGCACCTCATTTCTCCTCTCCTTGTGCTCGGGTTCGCCATTCCAGCCACTTGACTAACCATCTCCCTACTTGGAGAATCAGCACCTTTAACCTACTGTTTCGTACAGGCTGTAATTTGTCCTGAGGATGAACGGGAAGACGGGGAACCAACGAGAGACAAACCCTAGGTGTTGGGACAGACACCGGTCACTCCATTTTCCCATCAGGAAGAAGAATGAACCACAGGCTCCGCCTGCCCCCTGGAAGCCGAATAGGGCCTGAAACAATCCTGTGCTTTTGCGGCCAGCTCCCAAAAAAGCGAGTAGACAAATGGAGCTCAGGGGCACTGCAATTCACAAACGTGCAGAGTTATAAATGAGAACTCTCGTCCACAAATATATTGAGGGAAGGCAACGAAGAGGATTTGAAAGCAAGGCAGATTTGCAGGAAACAGATTTCAGGAGGTAGATTCGACTCGCCTTTAAAGCACATGAAAAGCTGCAAAACGTTGACAATGATGCCCTTGGCCAAAAAGGGCGTATGCGTTTTTTCCTGAATATATTCAGGAAAAAACGCATACGCCCTTTTTGGCCAACCAAGCAAGCCGGAAGGGCAAATCAGCGCTACAAAGAAGTCTTGCTTGCCCTCGGTCAAAAGGGCCATGCTGAAAAAAGTGTAAAAACCAGAAAAGCAGGACAGGCCATGGAGACATGGGAGCCTTGCTACGCTGATGGGTGGGATGTAAATTGCCAACAGGCACTCTGGAGAAGTGTACGGTGTGTCCTGAAACAAGTAATAAACACAGCTTAGAGAGCATAGGGCACTTCCACTCATGGGCGTATAAATTGGGAAAACTAAAAATCAACAAGACACAGGCACCCCAAACTTTACGGCTGCTCTGTTTCCAAGAACCTCCACTTCGGTACACCTTCAATATCCCAGGAAAGAGAAAAATGGATAAACAAATGGTGGTACTTGGCACAATGGAATATCACTCAGCCATGAAATCAATGTCATAAGGCTAGTTAGCAGCATGATGAGTGGATTTAGCGACGATGATTCTAAGTGAAATAAGTCACACAGAAAAAGACACTTATCCTAAGATATCGCTTATAGAGGGAATGTCAAAATCGCTACACTTGAACTGAATTACAAAACAGAACAGAGGCACACCTTTAGAAGACACACTATGGCTGCTTAACGGGAAAGGTGAGGTGGGGTGATGCATAAAACAAGGGTTTGAAATTAGCTCAGAGACCGCTCCATAAGCCAAATATGTAATAGACAAGGCCTACTCCCTGCTCAGTGAACTGGACTCAACACCCCCTAGTCACCGCACAAGAATATATCTCACTAGTAAGAATCTGAAAACCTATGTATCGATATCTCTCTGCAAGTGAATCAAGAGGGTGTAAAGCGGCATAAACACAGCAGGGAAAAGCAGCAAAGCCCCATTCTAAACATAAATTACTTTAAAAAACAAACAAAACAAAGACAGTGAAAGAGAGAGAAATTCTTACAAGATCAGTTCAGGGGCTCTGATGCCACCTGGTTCGACCATATCTAGACCCACAGCTGGATGAGACATAAGGCTGGACACTCTTGGGGCTGAGAGGATTGGTGAGGTTGGGTGAGCAAACGCAGATACTTTAAAGTAACTCCACGGGGTACCCACCCCATGGGTCTCAAATCTCCAGGTACAAGGGCATCTTCCTACATCAAAACATGCATGGGAAACACAGAAGATGGTACGCCATGAGATCGGGAAAGATTTCTAAAACGCACCTCATTTCTCCTCTCCTTGTGCTCGGGTTCGCCATTCCAGCCACTTGACTAACCATCTCCCTACTTGGAGAATCAGCACCTTTAACCTACTGTTTCGTACAGGCTGTAATTTGTCCTGAGGATGAACGGGAAGACGGGGAACCAACGAGAGACAAACCCTAGGTGTTGGGACAGACACAGGTCACTCCATTTTCCCATCAGGAAGAAGAATGAACCACAGGCTCCGCCTGCCCCCTGGAAGCCGAATAGGGCCTGCAACAATCCTGCGCTTTTGCGGCCAGCTCCCAAAAAAGCGAGTAGACAAATGGAGCTCAGGGGCACTGCAATTCACAAACGTGCAGAGTTATAAATGAGAACTCTCGTCCACAAATATATTGAGGGAAGGCAACGAAGAGGATTTGAAAGCAAGGCAGATTTGCAGGAAACAGATTTCAGGAGGTAGATTCGACTCACCTTTAAAGCACATGAAAAGTGGCAAAACGTTGACAATGATGCCCTTGGCCAAAAAGGGCGTATGCGTTTTTTCCTGAATATATTCAGGAAAAAACGCATACGCCCTTTTTGGCCAACCAAGCAAGCCGGAAGGGCAAATCAGCGCTACAGAGAAGTCTCGCTTGCCCTCGGTCAAAAGGGCCATGCTGAAAAAAGTGTAAAAACCAGAAAAGCAGGACAGGCCATGGAGACATGGGAGCCTTGCTACGCTGATGGGCGGGATGTAAATTGCCAACAGGCACTCTGGAGAAGTGTACGGTGTGTCCTGAAACAAGTAATAAACACAGCTTAGAGAGCATAGGGCACTTCCACTCATGGGCGTATAAATCGGGAAAACTAAAACTCAACAAGACACAGGCACCCCAAACTTTACGGCTGCTCTGTTTCCAAGAACCTCCACTTCGGTACACCTTCAATATCCCAGGAAAGAGAAAAATGGATAAACAAATGGTGGTACTTGGCACAATGGAATATCACTCAGCCATGAAATCAATGTCATAAGGCTAGTTAGCAGCATGATGAGTGGATTTAGGTACGATGATTCTAAGTGAAATAAGTCACACAGAAAAAGGCACTTATCCTAAGATATCGCTTATAGAGGGAATGTCAAAATCACTACACTTGAACTGAATTACAAAACAGAACAGAGTCACACCTTTAGAAGACACATTATGGCTGCTTAACGGGAAAGGTAAGGTGGGGTGATGCATAAAACAAGGGTATGAAATTAGCTCAGAGACCGCTCCATAAGCCAAATATGTAATACACAAGGCCTACTCCCTGCTCAGTGAACTGGACTCAACACCCCCTAGTCACCGCACAAGAATATATCTGACTAGTAAGAATCTGAAAACCTATGTATCGATATCTCTCTGCAAGTGAATCAAGAGGGTGTAAAGCGGCATAAACACAGCAGGGAAAACCAGCAAAGCCCCATTCTAAACATAAATTCCTTTTAAAAACCCACAAAACAAAGACAGTGAAAGAGAGAGAAATTCTTACAAAATACGTTCAGGGGCTCTGATGCCACCTGGTTCGACCATATCTAGACCCACAGCTGGATGAGACATAAGGCTGGACACTCTTGGGGCTGAGAGGATTGGTGAGGTTGGGTGAGCAAACGCAGATACTTTAAAGTAATACCGCGGGGTACCCACCCCATGGGTCTCAAATCTCCAGGTACAAGGGCATCTTCCTACATCAAAACATGCATGGGAAACCCAGAGGTTTGTATGCCGTGAGATCGGGAAAGGCTTCTAAAACGCACCTCATTTCTCCTCTCCTTGTGCTCGGGTTCGCCATTCCAGCCGCTTGACTAACCATCTCCCTACTTGGAGAATCAGCACCTTTAACCTCCTGATTGTACAGGTTGCAATTTGTCCTGAGGATGAACGGGAAGACGCGGAACCAACGAGAGACGAGCCCTAGGTGTTGGGACAGGCATAGGTCACTCCATTTTCCCATCAGGAAGAAGAATGAACCACAGGCTCAGCCTGCCCCCCAGAACCAAAATAGGGCCTGAAGCAATCCTGCGCTTTTGCGGCCAGTTCCCAAAAAAGCGAGCAGACAAATGGAGCTCAGGGGCACTGCAATTCACAAACGTGCAGAGTTATAAATGAGAACTCTCGTCCACAAATATATTGAGGGAAGGCAACGAAGAGGATTTGAAAGCAAGGCAGATTTGCAGGAAACAGATTTCAGGAGGTAGATTCGACTCGCCTTTAAAGCACATGAAAAGCGGCAAAACGTTGACAATGATGCCCTTGGCCAAAAAGGGCGTATGCGTTTTTTCCTGAATATATTCAGGAAAAAACGCATACGCCCTTTTTGGCCAACCAAGCAAGCCGGAAGGGCAAATCAGCGCTACAAAGAAGTCTCGCTTGCCCTCGGTCAAGAGGGCCATGCTGAACAAAGTGTAAAAACCAGAAAAGCAGGACAGGCCATGGAGACATGGGAGCCTTGCTACGCTGATGGGCGGGATGTAAATTGCCAACAGGCACTCTGGAGATGAGTACGGTGTGTCCTGAAACAAGTAATAAACACAGCGTTGAGAGCATAGGGCACTTCCACTCATGGGCGTATAAATTGGGAAAACTGAAAATCAACAAGACACAGGCACCCCAAACTTTACGGCTGCTCTGTTTCCAAGAACCTCCGCTTCGGTACACCTTCAATATCCCAGGAAAGAGAAAAATGGATAAAGAAATGGTGGTACTTGGCACAATGCAATATCACTCAGCCATGAAATCAATGTCATAAGGCTAGTTAGCAGCATGATGAGTGGATTTAGGTACGATGATTCTAAGTGAAATAAGTCACACAGAAAAAGGCACTTATCCAAAGATATCGCTTATAGAGGGAATGTCAAAATCGCTACACTTGAACTGAATTACAAAACAGAACAGAGGCACACCTTTAGAAGACACACTATGGCTGCTTAACCGGAAAGGTGAGGTGGGGTGATGCATAAAACAAGGGTTTGAAATTAGCTCAGACACCGCTCCATAAGCCAAATATGTAATAGACAAGGCCTACTCCCTGCTCAGTGAACTGGACTCAACACCACCTAGTCACCGCACAAGAATATATCTGACTAGTATGAATCTGAAAACCTATGTATTGATATCTCTCTGCAAGTGAATCAAGAGGGTGTAAAGCGGCATAAACACAGCAGGGAAAAGCAGCCAAGCCCGATTCTAAACATAAATTACTTTAAAAACCCACAAAACAAAGACAGTGAAAGAGAGAGAAATTCTTACAAAATCCGTTCAGGGTCTATGATGCAACCTGGATTGACCATATCTAGACCCACAGCTGGATGAGACATAAGGCTGGACACTCTTGGGGCTGAGAGGATTGGTGAGGTTGGGTGAGCAAACGCAGATACTTTAAAGTAACACTGCGGAGAACACACCCCATGGGTCTCAAATCTCCAGGTACAAGGGCATCTTCCTACATCAAAACATGCATGGGAAACCCAGAAGATGGTATGCCATGAGATCGGGAAAGGTTTCTAAAATGCACCTCATTTCTCCTCTCCTTGTGCTCGGGTTCACCATTCCAGCTGCTTGACTAACCATCTCCCTACTTGGAGAATCAGCACCTTTAACCTCCTGATTGTACAGGTTGCAATTTGTCCTGAGGATGAACGTGAAGACGGGGAACCAACGAGAGACGAGCCCTAGGTGTTGGGACAGGCATAGGTCACTCCATTTTCCCATCAGGAAGAAGAATGAACCACAGGCTCAGCCTGCCCCCCAGAACCAAAATAGGGCCTGAAGCAATCCTGCGCTTTTGCGGCCAGCTCCCAAAAAAGCGAGGAGACAAATGGAGCTCAGGGGCACTGCAATTCACAAACGTGCAGAGTTATAAATGAGAACTCTCGTCCACAAATATATTGAGGGAAGGCAACGAAGAGGATTTGAAAGCAAGGCAGATTTGCAGGAAACAGATTTCAGGAGGTAGATTCGACTCGCCTTTAAAGCACATGAAAAGCGGCAAAAGGTTGACAATGATGCCCTTGGCCAAAAAGGGCGTATGCGTTTTTTCCTGAATATATTCAGGAAAAAACGCATACGCCCTTTTTGGCCAACCAAGCAAGCCGGAAGGGCAAATCAGCGCTACAAAGAAGTCTCGCTTGCCCTCGGTCAAAAGGGCCATGCTGAACAAAGTGTAAAAACCAGAAAAGCAGGACAGGCCATGGAGACATGGGAGCCTTGCTACGCTGATGGGCGGGATGTAAATTGCCAACAGGCACTCTGGAGATGAGTACGGTGTGTCCTGAAACAAGTAATAAACACAGCGTTGAGAGCATAGGGCACTTCCACTCATGGGCGTATAAATTGGGAAAACTAAAAATCAACAAGACACAGGCACCCCAAACTTTACGGCTGCTCTGTTTCCAAGAACCTCCGCTTCGGTACACCTTCAATATCCCAGGAAAGAGAAAAATGGATAAAGAAATGGTCGTACTTGGCACAATGCAATATCACTCAGCCATGAAATCAATGTCATAAGGCTAGTTAGCAGCATGATGAGTGGATTTAGGTCCGATGATTCTAAGTGAAATAAGTCACACAGAAAAAGGCACTTATCCTAAGATATCGCTTATAGAGGGAATGTCAAAATCGCTACACTTGAACTGAATTACAAAACAGAACAGAGGCACACCTTTAGAAGACACACTATGGCTGCTTAACCGGAAAGGTGAGGTGGGGTGATGCATAAAACAAGGGTTTGAAATTAGCTCAGAGACCGCTCCATAAGCCAAATATGTAATAGACAAGGCCTACTCCCTGCTCAGTGAACTGGACTCAACACACCCTAGTCACCACACAAGAATATATCTGACTAGTAAGAATCTGAAAACCTATGTATCGATATCTCTCTGCAAGTGAATCAAGAGGGTGTAAAGCGGCATCAACACAGCAGGGAAAAGCAGCCAAGCCCGATTCTAAACATAAATTACTTTAAAAAACCCACAAAACAAAGACAGTGAAAGAGAGAGAAATTCTTACAAAATCCGTTCAGGGTCTATGATGCAACCTGGATTGACCATATCTAGACCCACAGATGGATGAGACATAAGGCTGGACACTCTTGGGGCTGAGAGGATTGGTGAGGTTGGGTGAGCAAACGCAGATACTTTAAAGTAACACTGCGGGGAACACACCCCATGGGTCTCAAATCTCCAGGTACAAGGGCATCTTCCTACATCAAAACATGCATGGGAAACCCAGAAGATGGTATGCCATGAGATTGGGAAAGGTTTCTAAAATGCACCTCATTTCTCCTCTCCTTGTGCTCGGGTTCACCATTCCAGCTGCTTGACTAACCATCTCCCTACTTGGAGAATCAGCACCTTTAACCTCCTGATTGTACAGGTTGCAATTTGTCCTGAGGATGAACGTGAAGACGGGGAACCAACGAGAGACGAGCCCTAGGTGTTGGGACAGGCATAGGTCACTCCATTTTCCCATCAGGAAGAAGAATGAACCACAGGCTCAGCCTGCCCCCCAGAACCAAAATAGGGCCTGAAGCAATCCTGTGCTTTTGCGGCCAGCTCCCAAAAAAGCGAGGAGACAAATGGAGCTCAGGGGCACTGCAATTCACAAACGTGCAGAGTTATAAATGAGAACTGTCGTCCACAAATATATTGAGGGAAGGCAACGAAGAGGATTTGAAAGCAAGGCAGATTTGCAGGAAACAGATTTCAGGAGGTAGATTCGCCTCGCCTTTAAAGCACATGAAAAGCGGCAAAACGTTGACAATGATGCCCTTGGCCAAAAAGGGCGTATGCGTTTTTTCCTGAATATATTCAGGAAAAAACGCATACGCCCTTTTTGGCCAACCAAGCAAGCCGGAAGGGCAAATCAGCGCTACAAAGAAGTCTCGCTTGCCCTCGGTCAAGAGGGCCATGCTGAACAAAGTGTAAAAACCAGAAAAGCAGGACAGGCCATGGAGACATGGGAGCCTTGCTACGCTGATGGGCGGGATGTAAATTGCCAACAGGCACTCTGGAGATGAGTACGGTGTGTCCTGAAACAAGTAATAAACACAGCGTTGAGAGCATAGGGCACTTCCACTCATGGGCGTATAAATTGGGAAAACTGAAAATCAACAAGACACAGGCACCCCAAACTTTACGGCTGCTCTGTTTCCAAGAACCTCCGCTTCGGTACACCTTCAATATCCCAGGAAAGAGAAAAATGGATAAAGAAATGGTGGTACTTGGCACAATGCAATATCACTCAGCCATGAAATCAATGTCATAAGGCTAGTTAGCAGCATGATGAGTGGATTTAGGTACGATGATTCTAAGTGAAATAAGTCACACAGAAAAAGGCACTTATCCTAAGATATCGCTTATAGAGGGAATGTCAAAATCGCTACACTTGAACTGAATTACAAAACAGAACAGAGGCACACCTTTAGAAGACACACTATGGCTGCTTAACCGGAAAGGTGAGGTGGGGTGATGCATAAAACAAGGGTTTGAAATTAGCTCAGACACCGCTCCATAAGCCAAATATGTAATAGACAAGGCCTACTCCCTGCTCAGTGAACTGGACTCAACACCCCCTAGTCACCGCACAAGAATATATCTGACTAGTATGAATCTGAAAACCTATGTATTGATATCTCTCTGCAAGTGAATCAAGAGGGTGTAAAGCGGCATAAACACAGCAGGGAAAAGCAGCCAAGCCCGATTCTAAACATAAATTACCTTAAAAAACCCACAAAACAAAGACAGTGAAAGAGAGAGAAATTCTTACAAAATCCGTTCAGGGTCTATGATGCAACCTGGATTGACCATATCTAGACCCACAGCTGGATGAGACATAAGGCTGGACACTCTTGGGGCTGAGAGGATTGGTGAGGTTGGGTGAGCAAACGCAGATACTTTAAAGTAACACTGCGGAGAACACACCCCATGGGTCTCAAATCTCCAGGTACAAGGGCATCTTCCTACATCAAAACATGCATGGGAAACCCAGAAGATGGTATGCCATGAGATCGGGAAAGGTTTCTAAAATGCACCTCATTTCTCCTCTCCTTGTGCTCGGGTTCACCATTCCAGCTGCTTGACTAACCATCTCCCTACTTGGAGAATCAGCACCTTTAACCTCCTGATTGTACAGGTTGCAATTTGTCCTGAGGATGAACGTGAAGACGGGGAACCAACGAGAGACGAGCCCTAGGTGTTGGGACAGGCATAGGTCACTCCATTTTCCCATCAGGAAGAAGAATGAACCACAGGCTCAGCCTGCCCCCCAGAACCAAAATAGGGCCTGAAGCAATCCTGCGCTTTTGCGGCCAGCTCCCAAAAAAGCGAGGAGACAAATGGAGCTCAGGGGCACTGCAATTCACAAACGTGCAGAGTTATAAATGAGAACTCTCGTCCACAAATATATTGAGGGAAGGCAACGAAGAGGATTTGAAAGCAAGGCAGATTTGCAGGAAACAGATTTCAGGAGGTAGATTCGACTCGCCTTTAAAGCACATGAAAAGCGGCAAAAGGTTGACAATGATGCCCTTGGCCAAAAAGGGCGTATGCGTTTTTTCCTGAATATATTCAGGAAAAAACGCATACGCCCTTTTTGGCCAACCAAGCAAGCCGGAAGGGCAAATCAGCGCTACAAAGAAGTCTCGCTTGCCCTCGGTCAAAAGGGCCATGCTGAACAAAGTGTAAAAACCAGAAAAGCAGGACAGGCCATGGAGACATGGGAGCCTTGCTACGCTGATGGGCGGGATGTAAATTGCCAACAGGCACTCTGGAGATGAGTACGGTGTGTCCTGAAACAAGTAATAAACACAGCGTTGAGAGCATAGGGCACTTCCACTCATGGGCGTATAAATTGGGAAAACTAAAAATCAACAAGACACAGGCACCCCAAACTTTACGGCTGCTCTGTTTCCAAGAACCTCCGCTTCGGTACACCTTCAATATCCCAGGAAAGAGAAAAATGGATAAAGAAATGGTGGTACTTGGCACAATGCAATATCACTCAGCCATGAAATCAATGTCATAAGGCTAGTTAGCAGCATGATGAGTGGATTTAGGTCCGATGATTCTAAGTGAAATAAGTCACACAGAAAAAGGCACTTATCCTAAGATATCGCTTATAGAGGGAATGTCAAAATCGCTACACTTGAACTGAATTACAAAACAGAACAGAGGCACACCTTTAGAAGACACACTATGGCTGCTTAACCGGAAAGGTGAGGTGGGGTGATGCATAAAACAAGGGTTTGAAATTAGCTCAGAGACCGCTCCATAAGCCAAATATGAAATAGACAAGGCCTACTCCCTGCTCAGTGAACTGGACTCAACACACCCTAGTCACCACACAAGAATATATCTGACTAGTAAGAATCTGAAAACCTATGTATCGATATCTCTCTGCAAGTGAATCAAGAGGGTGTAAAGCGGCATCAACACAGCAGGGAAAAGCAGCCAAGCCCGATTCTAAACATAAATTACTTTAAAAAACCCACAAAACAAAGACAGTGAAAGAGAGAGAAATTCTTACAAAATCCGTTCAGGGTCTATGATGCAACCTGGATTGACCATATCTAGACCCACAGCTGGATGAGACATAAGGCTGGACACTCTTGGGGCTGAGAGGATTGGTGAGGTTGGGTGAGCAAACGCAGATACTTTAAAGTAACACTGCGGGGAACACACCCCATGGGTCTCAAATCTCCAGGTACAAGGGCATCTTCCTACATCAAAACATGCATGGGAAACCCAGAAGATGGTATGCCATGAGATTGGGAAAGGTTTCTAAAATGCACCTCATTTCTCCTCTCCTTGTGCTCGGGTTCACCATTCCAGCTGCTTGACTAACCATCTCCCTACTTGGAGAATCAGCACCTTTAACCTCCTGATTGTACAGGTTGCAATTTGTCCTGAGGATGAACGTGAAGACGGGGAACCAACGAGAGACGAGCCCTAGGTGTTGGGACAGGCATAGGTCACTCCATTTTCCCATCAGGAAGAAGAATGAACCACAGGCTCAGCCTGCCCCCCAGAACCAAAATAGGGCCTGAAGCAATCCTGTGCTTTTGCGGCCAGCTCCCAAAAAAGCGAGGAGACAAATGGAGCTCAGGGGCACTGCAATTCACAAACGTGCAGAGTTATAAATGAGAACTCTCGTCCACAAATATATTGAGGGAAGGCAACGAAGAGGATTTGAAAGCAAGGCAGATTTGCAGGAAACAGATTTCAGGAGGTAGATTCGCCTCGCCTTTAAAGCACATGAAAAGCGGCAAAACGTTGACAATGATGCCCTTGGCCAAAAAGGGCGTATGCGTTTTTTCCTGAATATATTCAGGAAAAAACGCATACGCCCTTTTTGGCCAACCAAGCAAGCCGGAAGGGCAAATCAGCGCTACAAAGAAGTCTCGCTTGCCCTCGGTCAAGAGGGCCATGCTGAACAAAGTGTAAAAACCAGAAAAGCAGGACAGGCCATGGAGACATGGGAGCCTTGCTACGCTGATGGGCGGGATGTAAATTGCCAACAGGCACTCTGGAGAAGAGTACGGTGTGTCCTGAAACAAGTAATAAACACAGCGTTGAGAGCATAGGGCACTTCCACTCATGGGCGTATAAATTGGGAAAACTGAAAATCAACAAGACACAGGCACCCCAAACTTTACGGCTGCTCTGTTTCCAAGAACCTCCGCTTCGGTACACCTTCAATATCCCAGGAAAGAGAAAAATGGATAAAGAAATGGTGGTACTTGGCACAATGCAATATCACTCAGCCATGAAATCAATGTCATAAGGCTAGTTAGCAGCATGATGAGTGGATTTAGGTACGATGATTCTAAGTGAAATAAGTCACACAGAAAAAGGCACTTATCCTAAGATATCGCTTATAGAGGGAATGTCAAAATCGCTACACTTGAACTGAATTACAAAACAGAACAGAGGCACACCTTTAGAAGACACACTATGGCTGCTTAACCGGAAAGGTGAGGTGGGGTGATGCATAAAACAAGGGTTTGAAATTAGCTCAGACACCGCTTCATAAGCCAAATATGTAATAGACAAGGCCTACTCCCTGCTCAGTGAACTGGAATCAACACCCCCTAGTCACCGCACAAGAATATATCTGACTAGTATGAATCTGAAAACCTATGTATTGATATCTCTCTGCAAGTGAATCAAGAGGGTGTAAAGCGGCATCAACACAGCAGGGAAAAGCAGCCAAACCCCATTCTAAACATACATTACTTTAAAAAACCCAGAAAACAAAGACAGTGAAAGAGAGAGAAATTCTTACAAAATCCGTTCAGGGTCTCTGATGCAACCTGGATTGACCATATCTAGACCCACAGCTGGATGAGACATAAGGCTGGACACTCTTGGGGCTGAGAGGATTGGTGAGGTTGGGTGAGCAAACGCAGATACTTTAAGGTAACACTGCGGGGAACACACCCCATGGGTCTCAAATCTCCAGGTACAAGGGCATCTTCCTACATCAAAACATGCATGGGAAACCCAGAAGATGGTATGCCATGAGATCGGGAAAGGTTTCTAAAATGCACCTCATTTCTCCTCTCCTTGTGCTCGGGTTCACCATTCCAGCTGCTTGACTAACCATCTCCCTACTTGGAGAATCAGCACCTTTAACCTCCTGATTGTACAGGTTGCAATTTGTCCTGAGGATGAACGGGAAGACGGGGAACCAACGAGAGACGAGCCCTAGGTGTTGGGACAGGCATAGGTCACTCCATTTTCCCATCAGGAAGAAGAATGAACCACAGGCTCAGCCTGCCCCCCAGAACCAAAATAGGGCCTGAAGCAATCCTGCGCTTTTGCGGCCAGCTCCCAAAAAAGCGAGGAGCCAAATGGAGCTCAGGGGCACTGCAATTCACAAACGTGCAGAGTTATAAATGAGAACTCTCGTCCACAAATATATTGAGGGAAGGCAACGAAGAGGATTTGAAAGCAAGGCAGATTTGCAGGAAACAGATTTCAGGAGGTAGATTCGACTCGCCTTTAAAGCACATGAAAAGCGGCAAAACGTTGACAATGATGCCCTTGGCCAAAAAGGGCGTATGCGTTTTTTCCTGAATATATTCAGGAAAAAACGCATACGCCCCTTTTGGCCAACCAAGCAAGCCGGAAGGGCAAATCAGCGCTACAAAGAAGTCTCGCTTGCCCTCGGTCAAAAGGGCCATGCTGAACAAAGTGTAAAAACCAGAAAAGCAGGACAGGCCATGGAGACATGGGAGCCTTGCTACGCTGATGGGCGGGATGTAAATTGCCAACAGGCACTCTGGAGATGAGTACGGTGTGTCCTGAAACAAGTAATAAACACAGCGTAGAGAGCATAGGGCACTTCCACTCATGGACGTATAAATTGGGAAAAATTAAAATCAACAAGACACAGGCACCCTAAAGTTTACGGCTGCTCTGTTTCCAAGAACCTCCGCTTCGGTACACCTTCAATATCCCAGGAAAGAGAAAAATTGATAAAGAAATGGTGGTACTTGGCACAATGGAATATCACTCAGCCATGAAATCAATGTCATAAGGCTAGTTAGCAGCATGATGAGTGGATTTAGGTACGATGATTCTAAGTGAAATAAGTCACACAGAAGAAGGCACTTATCCTAAGATATCGCTTATAGAGGGAATGTCAAAATCGCTACACTTGAACTGAATTACAAAACAGAACAGAGGCACACCTTTAGAAGACACACTATGGCTGCTTAACCGGAAAGGTGAGGTGGGGTGATGCATAAAACAAGGGTTTGAAATTAGCTCAGAGACCGCTCCATAAGCCAAATATGTAATAGACAAGGCCTACTCCCTGCTCAGTGAACTGGACTCAACACACCCTAGTCACCACACAAGAATATATCTGACTAGTAAGAATCTGAAAACCTATGTATCGATATCTCTCTGCAAGTGAATCAAGAGGGTGTAAAGCGGCATCAACACAGCAGGGAAAAGCAGCCAAGCCCGATTCTAAACATACATTACTTTAAAAAACCCACAAAACAAAGACAGTGAAAGAGAGAGAAATTCTTACAAAATCCGTTCAGGGTCTATGATGCAACCTGGATTGACCATATCTAGACCCACAGCTGGATGAGACATAAGGCTGGACACTCTTGGGGCTGAGAGGATTGGTGAGGTTGGGTGAGCAAACGCAGATACTTTAAAGTAACACTGCGGGGAACACACCCCATGGGTCTCAAATCTCCAGGTACAAGGGCATCTTCCTACATCAAAACATGCATGGGAAACCCAGAAGATGGTATGCCATGAGATCGGGAAAGGTTTCTAAAATGCACCTCATTTCTCCTCTCCTTGTGCTCGGGTTCACCATTCCAGCTGCTTGACTAACCATCTCCCTACTTGGAGAATCAGCACCTTTAACCTCCTGATTGTACAGGTTGCAATTTGTCCTGAGGATGAACGGGAAGACGGGGAACCAACGAGAGACGAGCCCTAGGTGTTGGGACAGGCATAGGTCACTCCATTTTCCCATCAGGAAGAAGAATGAACCACAGGCTCAGCCTGCCCCCCAGAACCAAAATAGGGCCTGAAGCAATCCTGCGCTTTTGCGGCCAGCTCCCAAAAAAGCGAGGAGCCAAATGGAGCTCAGGGGCACTGCAATTCACAAACGTACAGAGTTATAAATGAGAACTCTCGTCCACAAATATATTGAGGGAAGGCAACGAAGAGGATTTGAAAGCAAGGCAGATTTGCAGGAAACAGATTTCAGGAGGTAGATTCGACTCGCCTTTAAAGCACATGAAAAGCGGCAAAACGTTGACAATGATGCCCTTGGCCAAAAAGGGCGTATGCGTTTTTTCCTGAATATATTCAGGAAAAAACGCATACGCCCTTTTTGGCCAACCAAGCAAGCCGGAAGGGCAAATCAGTGCTACAAAGAAGTCTCTCTTGCCCTCGGTCAAAAGGGCCACGCTGAACAAACTGTAAAAACCAGAAAAGCAGGACAGGCCATGGAGACATGGGAGCCTTGCTACGCTGATGGGCGGGATGTAAATTGCCAACAGGCACTCTGGAGATGAGTACGGTGTGTCCTGAAACAAGTAATAAACACAGCGTTGAGAGCATAGGGCACTTCCACTCATGGGCGTATCAATTGTGAAAACTAAAAATCAACAAGACACAGGCACCCCAAACTTTACGGCTGCTCTGTTTCCAAGAACCTCCGCTTCGGTACACCTTCAATATCCCAGGAAAGAGAAAAATGGATAAAGAAATGGTGGTACTTGGCACAATGCAATATCACTCAGCCATGAAATCAATGTCATAAGGCTAGTTAGCAGCATGATGAGTGGATTTAGGTACGATGATTCTAAGTGAAATAAATCACACAGAAAAAGGCACTTATCCTAAGATATCGCTTATAGAGGGAATGTCAAAATCGCTACACTTGAACTGAATTACAAAACAGAACAGAGGCACACCTTTAGAAGACACACTATGGCTGCTTAACCGGAAAGGTGAGGTGGGGTGATGCATAAAACAAGGGTTTGAAATTAGCTCAGACACCGCTCCATAAGCCAAATATGTAATAGACAAGGCCTACTCCCTGCTCAGTGAACTGGACTCAACACCCCCTAGTCACCGCACAAGAATATATCTGACTAGTATGAATCTGAAAACCTATGTATTGATATCTCTCTGCAAGTGAATCAAGAGGGTGTAAAGCGGCATAAACACAGCAGGGAATAGCAGCCAAACCCCATTCTAAACATACATTACTTTAAAAAACCCACAAAGCAAAGACAGTGAAAGAGAGAGAAATTCTTACAAAATCCGTTCAGGGTCTCTGATGCAACCTTGATTGACCATATCTAGACCCACAGCTGGATGAGACATAAGGCTGGACACTCTTGGGGCTGAGAGGATTGGTGAGGTTGGGTGAGCAAATGCAGATACTTTAAAGTAATACCGTGGGGTACCCACCCCATGGGTCTCAAATCTCCAGGTACAAGGGAATCTTCCTACATCAAAACATGCATGGGAAACCCAGAAGATGGTATGCCATGAGATCGGGAAAGGTTTCTAAAACGCACCTCATTTCTCCTCTCCTTGTGCTCGGGTTCACCATTCCAGCTGCTTGACTAACCATCTCCCTACTTGGAGAATCAGCACCTTTAACCTACTGTTTCGTCCAGGTTGCAATTTGTCCTGAGGATGAACGGGAAGACGGGGAACCAACGAAAGACTAGCCCTAGGTGTTGGGACAGGCACAGGTCACTCCATTTTCCCATCAGGAAGAAGAATGAACCACAGGCTCAGCCTGCACCCCAGAACCAAAATAGGGCCTGAAGCAATCCTGCGCTTTTGCGGCCAGCTCCCAAAAAAGCGAGGAGACAAATGGAGCTCAGGGGCACTGCAATTCACAAACGTGCAGAGTTATAAATGAGAACTCTCGTCCACAAATATATTGAGGGAAGGCAACGAAGAGGATTTGAAAGCAAGGCAGATTTGCAGGAAACAGATTTCAGGAGGTAGATTCGACTCGCCTTTAAAGCACATGAAAAGCGGCAAAACGTTGACAATGATGCCCTTGGCCAAAAAGGGCGTATGCGTTTTTTCCTGAATATATTCAGGAAAAAACGCATACGCCCTTTTTGGCCAACCAAGCAAGCCGGAAGGGCAAATCAGCGCTACAAAGAAGTCTCGCTTGCCCTCGGTCAAAAGGGCCATGCTGAACAAAGTGTAAAAACCAGAAAAGCAGGACAGGCCATGGAGACATGGGAGCCTTGCTACGCTGATGGGCGGGATGTAAATTGCCAACAGGCACTCTGGAGATGAGTACGGTGTGTCCTGAAACAAGTAATAAACACAGCGTTGAGAGCATAGGGCACTTCCACTCATGGGCGTATAAATTGGGAAAACTAAAAATCAACAAGACACAGGCACCCCAAACTTTACGGCTGCTCTGTTTCCAAGAACCTCCGCTTCGGTACACCTTCAATATCCCAGGAAAGAGAAAAATGGATAAAGAAATGGTGGTACTTGGCACAATGGAATATCACTCAGCCATGAAATCAATGTCATAAGGCTAGTTAGCAGCATGATGAGTGGATTTAGGTACGATGATTCTAAGTGAAATAAGTCACACAGAAAAAGACACTTATCCTAAGATATCGCTTATAGAGGGAATGTCAAAATCGCTACACTTGAACTGAATTACAAAACAGAACACAGGCACACCTTTAGAAGACACACTATGGCTGCTTAACGGGAAAGGTGAGGTGGGGTGATGCATAAAACAAGGGTTTGAAATTAGCTCAGAGACCGCTCCATAAGCCAAATATTTAATAGACAAGGCCTACTCCCTGCTCAGTGAACTGGACTCAACACACCCTAGTCACCGCACAAGAATATATCTGACTAGTAAGAATCTGAAAACCTATGTATCGATATCTCTCTGCAAGTGAATCTAGAGGGTGTAAAGCGGCCTCAACACAGCAGGGAAAAGCAGCCAAGCCCGATTCTAAACATAAATTTCTTTAAAAAACCCACAAAACAAAGACAGTGAAAGAGAGAGAAATTCTTACAAAATCCGTTCAGGGTCTATGATGCAACCTGGATTGACCATATCTAGACCCACAGCTGGATGAGACATAAGGCTGGACACTCTTGGGGCTGAGAGGATTGGTAAGGTTGGGTGAGCAAACGCAGATACTTTAAAGTAACACTGCGGGGAACACACCCCATGGGTCTCAAATCTCCAGGTACAAGGGCATCTTCCTACATCAAAACATGCATGGGAAACCCAGAAGATGGTATGCCATGAGATCGGGAAAGGTTTCTAAAATGCACCTCATTTCTCCTCTCCTTGTGCTCGGGTTCACCATTCCAGCTGCTTGACTAACCATCTCCCTAGTTGGAGAATCAGCACCTTTAACCTCCTGATTGTACAGGTTGCAATTTGTCCTGAGGATGAACGTGAAGACGGGGAACCAACGAGAGACGAGCCCTAGGTGTTGGGACAGGCACAGGTCACTCCATTTTCCCATCAGGAAGAAGAATGAACCACAGGCTCAGCCTGCCCCCAGAACCAAAATAGGGCCTGAAGCAATCCTGCGCTTTTGCGGCCAGCTCCCAAAAAAGCGAGGAGACAAATGGAGCTCAGGGGCACTGCAATTCACAAACGTGCAGAGTTATAAATGAGAACTCTCGTCAACAAATATATTGAAGGAAGACAACGAAGAGGATTAGAAAGCAAGGCAGATTTGCAGGAAACAGATTTCAGGAGGTAGATTCGACTCGCCTTTAAGCACATGAAAAGCGGCAAAACGTTGACAATGATGCCCTTGGCCATAAAGGGCATATGCGTTTTTTCCTGAATATATTCAGGAAAAAACGCATATGCCCTTTTTGGCCAACCAAGCAAGCCGGAAGGGCAAATCAGCGCTACAAAGAAGTCTCGCTTGCCCTCGGTCAAAAGGGCCATGCTGAACAAAGTGTAAAAACCAGAAAAGCAGGAAAGGCGATGGAGACATGGGAGCCTTGCTACGCTGATGGGCGGGATGTAAATTGCCAACAGGCACTCTGGAGATGAGTACGGTGTGTCCTGAAACAAGTAATAAACACAGCGTTGAGAGCATAGGGCACTTCCACTCATGGGCGTATAAATTGGGAAAATTAAAAATCAACAAGACACAGGCACCCCAAACTTTACGGCTGCTCTGTTTACAAGAACCTCCGCTTCGGTACACCTTCAATATCCCAGGAAAGAGAAAAATGGATAAAGAAATGGTGGTACTTGGCACAATGCAATATCACTCAGCCATGAAATCAATGTCATAAGGCTAGTTAGCAGCATGATGAGTGGATTTAGGTACGATGATTCTAAGTGAAATAAGTCACACAGAAAAAGGCACTTATCCTAAGATATCGCTTATAGAGGGAATGTCAAAATCGCTACACTTGAACTGAATTACAAAACAGAACACAGGCACACCTTTAGAAGACACACTATGGCTGCTTAACCGGAAAGGTGAGGTGGGGTGATGCATAAAACAAGGGTTTGAAATTAGCTCAGACACCGCTCCATAAGCCAAATATGTAATAGACAAGGCCTACTCCCTGCTCAGTGAACTGGACTCAACACCCCCTAGTCACCGCACAAGAATATATCTGACTAGTAAGAATCTGAAAACCTATGTATTGATATCTCTCTGCAAGTGAATCAAGAGGGTGTAAAGCGGCATAAACACAGCAGGGAAAAGCAGCCAAACCCCATTCTAAACATACATTACTTTAAAAAACCCACAAAGCAAAGACAGTGAAAGAGAGAGAAATTCTTACAAAATCCGTTCAGGGTCTCTGATGCAACCTGGATTGACCATATCTAGACCCACAGCTGGATGAGACATAAGGCTGGACACTCTTGGGGCTGAGAGGATTGGTGAGGTTGGGTGAGCAAATGCAGATACTTTAAAGTAATACCGCGGGGTACCCACCCCATGGGTCTCAAATCTCCAGGTACAAGGGAATCTTCCTACATCAAAACATGCCTGGGAGACCCAGAAGATGGTATGCCATGATATCGGGAATGGTTTCTAAAACGCACCTCATTTCTCCTCTCCTTGTGCTCGGGTTCGCCATTCCAGCCGCTTGACTAACCATCTCCCTACTTGGAGAATCAGCACCTTTAACCTCCTGTTTCGTCCAGGTTGCAATTTGTCCTGAGGATGAACGGGAAGACGGGGAACCAACGAGAGACTAGCCCTAGGTGTTGGGACAGGCACAGGTCACTCCATTTTCCCATCAGGAAGAAGAATGAACCACAGGCTCAGCCTGCCCCCCAGAACCAAAATAGGGCCTGAAGCAAACCTGCGCTTTTGCGGCCAGCTCCCAAAAAAGCGAGGAGACAAATGGAGCTCAGGGGCACTGCAATTCACAAACGTGCAGAGTTATAAATGAGAACTCTCGTCCACAAATATATTGAGGGAAGGCAACGAAGAGGATTTGAAAGCAAGGCAGATTTGCAGGAAACAGATTTCAGGAGGTAGATTCGACTCGCCTTTAAAGCACATGAAAAGCGGCAAAACGTTGACAATGATGCCCTTGGCCAAAAAGGGCGTATGCGTTTTTTCCTGAATATGTTCACGAAAAAACGCATACGCCCTTTTTGGCCAACCAAGCAAGCCGGAAGGGCAAATCAGCGCTACAAAGAAGTCTCGCTTGCCCTCGGTCAAAAGGGCCATGCTGAACAAAGTGTAAAAACCAGAAAAGCAGGACAGGCCATGGAGACATGGGAGCCTTGCTACGCTAATGGGCGGGATGTAAATTGCCAACAGGCACTCTGGAGATGAGTACGGTGTGTCCTGAAACAAGTAATAAACACAGCGTTGAGAGCATAGGGCACTTCCACTCATGGGCGTATAAATTGGGAAAATTAAAAATCAACAAGACACAGGCACCCCAAACTTTACGGCTGCTCTGTTTACAAGAACCTCCGCTTCGGTACACCTTCAATATCCCAGGAAAGAGAAAAATGGATAAAGAAATGGTGGTACTTGGCACAATGCAATATCACTCAGCCATGAAATCAATGTCATAAGGCTAGTTAGCAGCATGATGAGTGGATTTAGGTACGATGATTCTAAGTGAAATAAGTCACACAGAAAAAGGCACTTGTCCTAAGATATCGCTTATAGAGGGAATGTCAAAATCGCTACACTTGAACTGAATTACAAAACAGAAGAGAGGCACACCTTTAGAAGACACACTATGGCTGCTTAACCGGAAAGGTGAGGTGGGGTGATGCATAAAACAAGGGTTTGAAATTAGCTCAGACACCACTCCATAAGCCAAATATGTAATAGACAAGGCCTACTCCCTGCTCAGTGAACTGGACTCAACACACCCTAGTCACCACACAAGAATATATCTGACTAGTAAGAATCTGAAAACCTATGTATCGATATCTCTCTGCAAGTGAATCAAGAGGGTGTAAAGCGGCATAAACACAGCAGGGAAAAGCAGCAAAGCCCCATTCTAAACATAAATTACTTTAAAAATCCCACAAAACAAAGACAGTGAAAGAGAGAGAAATTCTTACAAAATCCGTTCAGGGTCTATGATGCAACCTGGATTGACCATATCTAGACCCACAGCTGGATGAGACATAAGGCTGGACACTCTTGGGGCTGAGAGGATTGGTGAGGTTGGGTGAGCAAACGCAGATACTTTAAAGTAACACCGCGGGGTACACACCCCATGGGTATCAAATCTCCAGGTACAAGGGCATCTTCCTACATCAAAACATGCATGGGAAACCCAGAAGATGGTATGCCATGAGATCGGGAAAGGTTTCTAAAATACACCTCATTTCTCCTCTCCTTGTGCTCGGGTTCACCATTCCAGCTGCTTGAATAACCATCTCCCTACTTGGAGAATCAGCACCTTTAACCTCCTGATTGTACAGGTTGCAATTTGTCCTGAGGATGAACGTGAAGACGGGGAACCAACGAGAGACGAGCCCTAGGTGTTGGGACAGGCACAGGTCACTCCATTTTCCCATCAGGAAGAAGAATGAACCACAGGCTCAGCCTGCCCCCCAGAACCAAAATAGGGCCTGAAGCAATCCTGCGCTTTTGCGGCCAGCTCCCAAAAAAGCGAGGAGACAAATGGAGCTCAGGGGCACTGCAATTCACAAACGTGCAGAGTTATAAATGAGAACTCTCGTCCACAAATATATTGAAGGAAGGCAACGAAGAGGATTAGAAAGCAAGGCAGATTTGCAGGAAACAGATTTCAGGAGGTAGATTCGACTCGCCTTTAAAGCACATGAAAAGCGGCAAAACGTTGACAATGATGCCCTTGGCCATAAAGGGCGTATGCGTTTTTTCCTGAATATATTCAGGAAAAAACGCATACGCCCTTTTTGGCCAACCAAGCAAGCTGGAAGGGCAAATCAGCGCTACAAAGAAGTCTCGCTTGCCCTCGGTCAAAAGGGCCATGCTGAACAAAGTGTAAAAACCAGAAAAGCAGGACAGGCCATGGAGACATGGGAACCTTGCTACGCTGATGGGCGGGATGTAAATTGCCAACAGGCACTCTGGAGATGAGTACGGTGTGTCCTGAAACAAGTAATAAACACAGCGTTGAGAGCATAGGGCACTTCCACTCATGGGCGTATAAATTGGGAAAATTAAAAATCAACAAGACACAGGCACCCCAAACTTTACGGCTGCTCTGTTGCCAAGAACCTCCGCTTCGGTACACCTTCAATATCCCAGGAAAGAGAAAAATGGATAAAGAAATGGTGGTACTTGGCACAATGCAATATCACTCAGCCATGAAATCAATGTCATAAGGCTAGTTAGCAGCATGATGAGTGGATTTAGGTACGATGATTCTAAGTGAAATAAGTCACACAGAAAAAGGCACTTATCCTAAGATATCGCTTATAGAGGGAATGTCAAAATCGCTACACTTGAACTGAATTACAAAACAGAACAGAGGCACACCTTTAGAAGACACACTATGGCTGCTTAACCGGAAAGGTGAGGTGGGGTGATGCATAAAACAAGGGTTTGAAATTAGCTCAGACACCGCTCCATAAGCCAAATATGTAATAGACAAGGCCTACTCCCTGCTCAGTGAACTGGACTCAACACCCCCTAGTCACCGCACAAGAATATATCTGACTAGTAAGAATCTGAAAACCTATGTATTGATATCTCTCTGCAAGTGAATCAAGAGGGTGTAAAGCAGCATAAACACAGCAGGGAAAAGCAGCCAAACCCCATTCTAAACATACATTACTTTAAAAAACCCACAAAGCAAAGACAGTGAAAGAGAGAGAAATTCTTACAAAATCCGTTCAGGGTCTCTGAGGCAACCTGGATTGACCATATCTAGACCCACAGCTGGATGAGACATAAGGTTGGACACTCTTGGGGCTGAGAGGATTGGTGAGGTTGGGTGAGCAAATGCAGATACTTTAAAGTAATACCGCGGGGTACCCACCCCATGGGTCTCAAATCTCCAGGTACAAGGGAATCTTCCTACATCAAAACATGCATGGGAGACCCAGAAGATGGTATGCCATGATATCGGGAATGGTTTCTAAAACGCACCTCATTTCTCCTCTCCTTGTGCTCGGGTTCGCCATTCCAGCCGCTTGACTAACCATCTCCCTACTTGGAGAATCAGCACCTTTAACCTCCTGTTTCGTCCAGGTTGCAATTTGTCCTGAGGATGAACGGGAAGACGGGGAACCAACGAGAGACTAGCCCTAGGTGTTGGGACAGGCACAGGTCACTCCATTTTCCCATCAGGAAGAAGAATGAACCACAGGCTCAGCCTGCCCCCCAGAACCAAAATAGGGCCTGAAGCAATCCTGCGCTTTTGCGGCCAGCTCCCAAAAAAGCGAGGAGACAAATGGAGCTCAGGGGCACTGCAATTCACAAACGTGCAGAGTTATAAATGAGAACTCTCGTCCACAAATATATTGAGGGAAGGCAACGAAGAGGATTTGAAAGCAAGGCAGATTTGCAGGAAACAGATTTCAGGAGGTAGATTCGACTCGCCTTTAAAGCACATGAAAAGCGGCAAAACGTTGACAATGATGCCCTTGGCCAAAAAGGGCGTATGCGTTTTTTCCTGAATATGTTCAGTAAAAAACGCATACGCCCGTTTTGGCCAACCAAGCAAGCCGGAAGGGCAAATCAGCGCTACAAAGAAGTCTCGCTTGCCCTCGGTCAAAAGGGCCATGCTGAACAAAGTGTAAAAACCAGAAAAGCAGGACGGCCATGGAGACATGGGAGCCTTGCTACGCTAATGGGCGGGATGTAAATTGCCAACAGGCACTCTGGAGATGAGTACGGTGTGTCCTGAAACAAGTAATAAACACAGCGTTGAGAGCATAGGGCACTTCCACTCATGGGCGTATAAATTGGGAAAACTAAAAATCAACAAGACACAGGCACCCCAAATTTTACGGCTGCTCTGTTTACAAGAACCTCCGCATTGGTACACCTTCAATATCCCAGGAAATAGAAAAATGGATAAAGAAATGGTGGTACTTGGCACAATGCAATATCACTCAGCCATGAAATCAATGTCATAAGGCTAGTTAGCAGCATGATGAGTGGATTTAGGTACGATGATTCTAAGTGAAATAAGTCACACAGAAAAAGGCACTTGTCCTAAGATATCGCTTATAGAGGGAATGTCAAAATCGCTATACTTGAACTGAATTACAAAACAGAAGAGAGGCACACCTTTAGAAGACACACTATGGCTGCTTAACCGGAAAGGTGAGGTGGGGTGATGCATAAAACAAGGGTTTGAAATTAGCTCAGACACCGCTCCATAAGCCAAATATGTAATAGACAAGGCCTACTCCCTGCTCAGTGAACTGGACTCAACACACCCTAGTCACCGCACAAGAATATATCTGACTAGTATGAATCTGAAAACCTATGTATCGATATCTCTCTGCAACTGAATCAAGAGGGTGTAAAGCGGCATAAACACAGCAGGGAAAAGCAGCCAAACCCCATTCTAAACATACATTACTTTAAAAAACCCACAAAGCAAAGACAGTGAAAGAGAGAGAAATTCTTACAAAATCCGTTCAGGGTCTCTGATGCAACCTGGATTGACCATATCTAGACCCACAGCTGGATGAGACATAAGGCTGGACACTCTTGGGGCTGAGAGGATTGGTGTGGTTGGGTGAGCAAATGCAGATACTTTAAAGTAATACCGCGGGGTACCCACCCCATGGGTCTCAAATCTCCAGGTACAAGGGAATCTTCCTACATCGAAACATGCATGGAAACCCAGAAGATGGTATGCCATGATATCGGGAAAGGTTTCTAAAACGCACCTCATTTCTCCTCTCCTTGTGCTCGGGTTCGCCATTCCAGCCGCTTGACTAACCATCTCCCTACTTGGAGAATCAGCACCTTTAACCTCCTGTTTCGTCCAGGTTGCAATTTGTCCTGAGGATGAACGGGAAGACGGGGAACCAACGAGAGACTAGCCCTAGGTGTTGGGACAGGCACAGGTCACTCCATTTTCCCATCAGGAAGAAGAATGAACCACAGGCTCAGCCTGCCCCCCAGAACCAAAATAGGGCCTGAAGCAATCCTGCGCTTTTGCGGCCAGCTCCCAAAAAAGCGAGGAGACAAATGGAGCTCAGGGGCACTGCAATTCACAAACGTGCAGAGTTATAAATGAGAACTCTCGTCCACAAATATATTGAGGGAAGGCAACGAAGAGGATTTGAAAGCAAGGCAGATTTGCAGGAAACAGATTTCAGGAGGTAGATTCGACTCGCCTTTAAAGCACATGAAAAGCGGCAAAACGTTGACAATGATGCCCTTGGCCAAAAAGGGCGTATGCGTTTTTTCCTGAATATATTCAGGAAAAAACGCATACGCCCTTTTTGGCCAACCAAGCAAGCCGGAAGTGCAAATCAACGCTACAAAGAAGTCTCGCTTGCCCTCGGTCAAAAGGGCCATGCTGAACAAAGTGTAAAAACCAGAAAAGCAGGACAGGCCATGGAGACATGGCAGCCTTACTACGCTGATGGGCGGGATGTAAATTGCCAACAGGCACTCTGGAGAAGAGTACGGTGTGTCCTGAAACAAGTAATAAACACAGCGTAGAGAGCATAGGGCACTTCCACTCATGGGTGTATAAATGGGGAAAACTAAAAATCAACAAGACACAGGCACCCTAAAGTTTACGGCTGCTCTGTTTACAAGAACCTCCGCTTCGGTACACCTTCAATATCCCAGGAAAGAGAAAAATGGATAAAGAAATGGTGGTACTTGGCACAATGGAATATCACTCAGCCATGAAATCAATGTGATAAGGCTAGTTAGCAGCATGATGAGTGGATTTAGGTACGATGATTCTAAGTGAAATAAGTCACACAGAAAAAGACACTTATCCTAAGATATCGCTTACAGAGGGAATGTCAAAATTGCTACACTTGAACTGAATTACAAAACAGAACAGAGTCACACCTTTAGAAGACACACTATGGCTGCTTAACCGGAAAGGTGAGGTGGGGTGATGCATAAAACAAGGGTTTCAAATTAGCTCAGAGACCGCTCCATAAGCCAAATATGTAATAGACAAGGCCTACTCCCTGCTCAGTGAACTGGACTCAACACACCCTAGTCACCACACAAGAATATATCTGACTAGTAAGAATCTGAAAACCTATGTATCGATATCTCTCTGCAAGTGAATCAAGAGGGTGTAAAGCGGCATCAACACAGCAGGGAAAAGCAGCCAAGCCCCATTCTAAACATAAATTACTTTAGAAAACCCACAAAGCAAAGACAGTGAAAGAGAGAGAAATTCCTACAAAATCCGTTCAGGGTCTATGATGCAACCTGGATTGACCATATCTAGACCACAACTGGATGAGACATAAGGCTGGACAGTCTTGGGGCTGAGAGGATTGGTGAGGTTGGGTGAGCAAATGCAGATACTTACAATAACACCTCGGGGTACACACCCCATGGGTCTCAAATCTCCAGGTTCAAGGGCATCTTCCTACATCAAAACATGCATGGGAAACCCAGAAGATGGTATGCCGTGAGATCGGGAAAGGTTTCTAAAACGCACCTCATTTCTCCTCTCCTTGTGCTCGGGTTCACCATTCCAGCTGCTTGACTAACCATCTCCCTACTTGGAGAATCAGCACCTTTAACCTCCTGATTGTACAGGTTGCAATTTGTCCTGAGGATGAACGTGAAGACGGGGAACCAACGAGAGACGAGCCCTAGGTGTTGGGACAGGCATAGGTCACTCCATTTTCCCATCAGGAAGAAGAATGAACCACAGGCTCAGCCTGCCCCCCAGAACCAAAATAGGGCCTGAAGCAATCCTGCGCTTTTGCGGCCAGCTCCCAAAAAAGCGAGGAGACAAATGGAGCTCAGGGGCACTGCAATTCACAAACGTGCAGAGTTATAAATGAGAACTCTCGTCCACAAATATATTGAAGGAAGGCAACGAAGAGGATTTGAAAGCAAGGCAGATTTGCAGGAAACAGATTTCAGGAGGTAGATTCGACTCGCCTTTAAAGCACATGAAAAGCGGCAAAACGTTGACAATGATGCCCTTGGCCAAAAAGGGCGTATGCGTTTTTTCCTGAATATATTCAGGAAAAAACGCATACGCCCTTTTTGGCCAACCAAACAAGCCGGAAGGGCAAATTAGCGCTACAAAGAAGTGTCGCTTGCCCTCGGTCAAAAGGGCCATGCTGAACAAAGTGTAAAAACCAGAAAAGCAGGACAGGCCATGGAGACATGGAAGCCTTGCTACGCTGATGGGCGGGATGTAAATTGCCAACAGGCACTCTGGAGAAGAGTACGGTGTGTCCTGAAACAAGTAATAAACACAGCGTTGAGAGCATAGGGCACGTCCACTCATGGGCGTATAAATTGGGAAAACTAAAAATCAACAAGACACAGGCACCCTAAAGTTTACGGCTGCTCTGTTTCCAAGAACCTCCGCTTCGGTACACCTTCAATATCCCAGGAAAGAGAAAAATGGATAAAGAAATGGTGGTACTTGGCACAATGGAATATCACTCAGCCATGAAATCAATATCATAAGGCTAGTTAGCAGCATGATGAGTGGATTTAGATACGATGATTCTAAGTGAAATAAGTCACACAGAAAAAGACACTTATCCTAAGATATCGCTTATAGAGGGAATGTCAAAATCGCTACACTTGAACTGAATTACAAAACAGAACAGAGTCACACCTTTAGAAGACACACTATGGCTGCTTAACGGGAAAGGTGAGGTGGGGTGATGCATAAAACAAGGGTTTCAAATTAGCTCAGAGACCGCTCCATAAGCCAAATATGTAATAGACAAGGCCTACTCCCTGCTCAGTGAACTGGACTCAACACACCCTAGTCACCACACAAGAATATATCTGACTAGTAAGAATCTGAAAACCTATGTATCGATATCTCTCTGCCAGTGAATCAAGAGGGTGTAAAGCGGCATAAACACAGCAGGGAAAAGCAGCCAAACCCCATTCTAAACATACATTACTTTAAAAAACCCACAAAGCAAAGACAGTGAAAGAGAGAGAAATTCTTACAAAATCCGTTCAGGGTCTATGATGCAACCTGGATTGACCATATCTAGACCCACAGCTGGATGAGACATAAGGCTGGACACTCTTGGGGCTGAGAGGATTGGTGAGGTTGGGTGAGCAAACGCAGATACTTTAAAGTAACACTGCGGGGAACACACCCCATGGGTCTCAAATCTCCAGGTACAAGGGAATCTTCCTACATCAAAACATGCATGGGAAACCCAGAAGATGGTATGCCATGAGATCGGGAAAGGTTTCTAAAATGCACCTCATTTCTCCTCTCCTTGTGCTCGGGTTCACCATTCCAGCTGCTTGACTAACCATCTCCCTACTTGAAGAATCAGCACCTTTAACCTCCTGATTGTACAGGTTGCAATTTGTCCTGAGGATGAACGTGAAGACGGGGAACCAACGAGAGACGAGCCCTAGGTGTTGGGACAGGCATAGGTCACTCCATTTTCCAATCAGGAAGAAGAATGAACCACAGGCTCAGCCTGCCCCCCAGAACCAAAATAGGGCCTGAAGCAATCCTGCGCTTTTGCGGCCAGCTCCCAAAAAAGCGAGGAGACAAATGGAGCTCAGGGGCACTGCAATTCACAAACGTGCAGAGTTATAAATGAGAACTCTCGTCCACAAATAAATTGAGGGAAGGCAACGCAGAGGATTTGAAAGCAAGGCAGATTTGCAGGAAACAGATTTCAGGAGGTAGATTCGACTCGCCTTTAAAGCACATGAAAAGCGGCAAAACGTTGACAATGATGCCCTTGGCCAAAAAGGGCGTATGCGTTTTTTCCTGAATATATTCAGGAAAAAACGCATACGCCCTTTTTGGCCAACCAAGCAAGCCGGAAGGGCAAATCAGCGCTACAAAGAAGTCTCGCTTGCCCTCGGTCAAAAGGGCCATGCTGAACAAAGTGTAAAAACCAGAAAAGCAGGACAGGCCATGGAGACATGGGAGCCTTGCTACACTGATGGGCGGGATGTAAATTGCCAACAGGCACTCTGGAGAAGAGTACGGTGTGTCGTGAAACAAGTAATAAACACAGGGTTGAGAGCATAGGGCACTTCCACTCATGGGCGTATAAATTGGGAAAACTAAAAATCAACAAGACACAGGCACCCCAAATTTTACGGCTGCTCTGTTTCCAAGAACCTCCACTTCGGTACACCTTCAATATCCCAGGAAAGAGAAAAATGGATAAAGAAATGGTGGTACTTGGCACAATGGAATATCACTCAGCCATGAAATCAATGTCATAAGGCTAGTTAGCAGCATGATGAGGGGATTTAGGTACGATGATTCTAAGTGAAATAAGTCACACAGAAAAAGACACTTATCCTAAGATATCGCTTATAGAGGGAATGTCAAAATCGCTACACTTGAACTGAATTACAAAACAGAACAGAGTCACACCTTTAGAAGACACACTATGGCTGCTTAACGGGAAAGGTGAGGTGGGGTGATGCATAAAACAAGGGTTTGAACTTAGCTCAGAGACCGCTCCATAAGCCAAATATGTAATAGACAAGGCCTACTCCCTGCTCAGTGAACTGGACTCAACACACCCTAGTCACCACACAAGAATATATCTGACTAGTAAGAATCTGAAAACCTATATATCGATATCTCTCTGTAAGTGAATCAAGAGGGTGTAAAGCAGCATCAACACAGCAGGGAAAAGCAGCCAAGCCCGATTCTAAACATAAATTTCTTTAAAAACCCACAAAACAAAGACAGTGAAAGAGAGAGAAATTCTTACAAAATCCGTTCAGGGTCTATGATGCAACCTGGATTGACCATATCTAGACCCACAGCTGGATGAGACATAAGGCTGGACACTCTTGGGGCTGCGAAGATTGGTGAGGTTGGGTGAGCAAACGCAGATACTTTAAAGTAACACTGCGGGGAACACACCCCATGGGTTTCAAATCTCCAGGTACAAGGGCATCTTCCTACATCAAAACATGCATGGGAAACCCAGAAGATGGTATGCCATGAGATCGGGAAAGGTTTCTAAAATGCACCTCATTTCTCCTCTCCTTGTGCTCGGGTTCACCATTCCAGCTGCTTGACTAACCATCTCCCTACTTGGAGAATCAGCACCTTTAACCTCCTGATTGTACAGGTTGCAATTTGTCCTGAGGATGAACGGGAAGACGCGGAACCAACGAGAGACGAGCCCTAGGTGTTGGGACAGGCATAGGTCACTCCATTTTCCCATCAGGAAGAAGAATGAACCACAGGCACAGCCTACCCCCCAGAACCAAAATAAGGCCTGAAGCAATCTTGCGCTTTTGCGGCCAGCTCCCAAAAAAGCGAGGAGACAAATGGAGCTCAGGGGCACTGCAATTCACAAACGTGCAGAGTTATAAATGAGAACTCTCGTCCACAAATATATTGAGGGAAGGCAACGCAGAGGATTTGAAAGCAAGGCAGATTTGCAGGAAACAGATTTCAGGAGGTAGATTCGACTCGCCTTTAAAGCACATGAAAAGCGGCAAAACGTTGACAATGATGCCCTTGGCCAAAAAGGGCGTATGCGTTTTTTCCTGAATATATTCAGGAAAAAACGCATACGCCCTTTTTTGCCAACCAAGCAAGCCGGAAGGGCAAATCAGCGCTACAAAGAAGTCTCGCTTGCCCTCGGTCAAAAGGGCCATGCTGAACAAAGTGTAAAAACCAGAAAAGCAGGACAGGCCATGGAGACATGGGAGCCTTGCTACGCTGATGGGCGGGATATAAATTGCAAACAGGCACTCTAGAGAAGAGTACGGTGTGTCCTGAAACAAGTAATAAACACAGCGTTGAGAGCATAGGGCACTTCCACTCATGGGCGTATAAATTGGGAAAACTAAAAATCAACACGACACAGGCACCCCAAACTTTACGGCTGCTCTGTTGCCAAGAACCTCCGCTTCGGTACACCTTCAATATCCCAGGAAAGAGAAAAATGCATAAAGAAATGGTGGTACATGTCACAATGCAATATCACTCAGCCATGAAATCAATGTCATAAGGCTAGTTAGCAGCATGATGAGTGGATTTAGGTACGATGATTCTAAGTGAAATAAGTCACACAGAAAAAGGCACTTATCCTAAGATATCGCTTATAGAGGGAATATCAAAATTGCTACACTTGAACTGAATTACAAAACAGAACAGAGGCACACCTTTAGAAGACACACTATGGCTGCTTAACCGGAAAGGTGAGGTGGGGTGATGCATAAAACAAGGGTTTGAAATTAGCTCAGACACCGCTCCATAAGCCAAATATGTAATAGACAAGGCCTACTCCCTGCTCAGTGAACTGGACTCAACACCCCCTAGTCACCGCACAAGAATATATCTGACTAGTATGAATCTGAAAACCTATGTATTGATATCTCTCTGCAAGTGAATCAAGAGTGTGTAAAGCGGCATAAACACAGCAGGGAAAAGCAGCCAAACCCCATTCTAAACATACATTACTTTAAAAAACCCACAAAGCAAAGACAGTGAAAGAGAGAGAAATTCTTACAAAATCCGTTCAGGGTCTATGATGCAACCTGGATTGACCAGATCTAGACCCACAGCTGGATGAGACATAAGGCTGGACACTCTTGGGGCTGAGAGGATTGGTGAGGTTGGGTGAGCAAATGCAGATACTTTAAAGTAATACCGCGGGGTACCCACCCCATGGGTCTCAAATCTCCAGGTACAAGGGAATCTTCCTACATCAAAACATGCATGGGAAACCCAGAAGATGGTATGCCGTGAGATCGGGAATGGTTTCTAAAACGCACCTCATTTCTCCTCTCCTTGTGCTCGGGTTCACCATTCCAGCCGCTTGACTAACCATCTCCCTACTTGGAGAATCAGCACCTTTAACCTACTGTTTCGTCCAGGTTGCAATTTGTCCTGAGGATGAACGGGAAGACGGGGAACCAACGAAAGACTAGCCCTAGGTGTTGGGATAGGCACAGGTCACTCCATTTTCCCATCAGGAAGAAGAATGAACCACAGGCTCAGCCTGCCCCCCAGAACCAAAATAGGGCCTGAAGCAATCCTGCGCTTTTGCGGCCAGCTCCCAAAAAAGCGAGGAGCCAAATGGAGCTCAGGGGCACTGCAATTCACAAACGTGCAGAGTTATAAATGAGAACTCTCGTCCACAAATATATTGAGGGAAGGCAACGAAGAGGATTTGAAAGCAAGGCAGATTTGCAGGAAACAGATTTCAGGAGGTAGATTCGACTCGCCTTTAAAGCACATGAAAAGCGGCAAAACGTTGACAATGATGCCCTTGGCCAAAAAGGGCGTATGCGTTTTTTCCTGAATATATTCAGGAAAAAACGCATACGCCCTTTTTGGCCAACCAAGCAAGCCGGAAGGGCAAATCAGCGCTACAAAGAAGTCTCGCTTGCCCTCGGTCAAAAGGGCCATGCTGAACAAAGTGTAAAAACCAGAAAAGCAGGACAGGCCATGGAGACATGGGAGCCTTGCTACGCTGATGGGCGGGATGTAAATTGCCAACAGGCACTCTGGAGAAGAGTACGGTGTGTCCTGAAACAAGTAATAAACACAGCGTTGAGAGCATAGGGCACTTCCACTCATGGGCGTATAAATTGGGAATACTAAAAATCAACAAGACAGAGGCACCCCAAACTTTACAGCTGCTCTGTTTCCAAGAACCTCCGCTTCGGTACACCTTCAATATCCCAGGAAAGAGAAAAATGGATAAAGAAATGGTGGTACTTGGCACAATGGAATATCACTCAGCCATGAAATCAATGTCATAAGGCTAGTTAGCAGCATGATGAGTGGATTTAGGTACGATGATTCTAAGTGAAATAAGTCACACAGAAAAAGACACTTATCCTAAGATATCGCTTATAGAGGGAATGTCAAAATCGCTACACTTGAACTGAATTAAAAACAGAACAGAGTCACACCTTTAGAAGACACACTATGGCTGCTTAACGGGAAAGGTGAGGTGGGGTGATGCATAAAACAAGCGTTTGAAATTAGCTCAGACACCGCTCCATAAGCCAAATATGTAATAGACAAGGCCTACTCCCTGCTCAGTGAACTGGACTCAACACACCCTAGTCACCACACAAGAATATATCTGACTAGTAAGAATCTGAAAACCTATATATCGATATCTCTCTGCAAGTGAATCAAGAGGGTGTAAAGCGGCATCAACACAGCAGGGAAAAGCAGCCAAGCCCGATTCTAAACATAAATTTCTTTAAAAAACCCACAAAACAAAGACAGTGAAAGAGAGAGAAATTCTTACAAAATCCGTTCAGGGTCTATGATGCAACCTGGATTGACCATATCTAGTCCCACAGCTGGATGAGACATAAGGCTGGACACTCTTGGGGCTGAGAGGATTGGTGAGGTTGGGTGAGCAAATGCAGATACTTTAAAGTAATACCGCGGGGTACCCACCCCATGGGTCTCAAATCTCCAGGTACAAGGAAATCTTCCTACATCAAAACATGCATGGGAAACCCAGAAGATGGTATGCCGTGAGATCGGGAAAGGTTTCTAAAACGCACCTCATTTCTTCTCTCCTTGTGCTCGGGTTCGCCATTCCAGCCGCTTGACTAACCATCTCCCTACTTGGAGAATCAGCACCTTTAACCTACTGTTTCGTCCAGGTTGCAATTTGTCCTGAGGATGAACGGGAAGACGGGGAAACAACGAAAGACTAGCCCTAGGTGTTGGGATAGGCACAGGTCACTCCATTTTCCCATCAGGAAGAAGAATGAACCACAGGCTCAGCCTGCCCCCCAGAACGAAAATAGGGCCTGAAGCAATCCTGCGCTTTTGCGGCCAGCTCCCAAAAAAGCGAGGAGACAAATGGAGCTCAGGGGCACTGCAATTCACAAACGTGCAGAGTTATAAATGAGAACTCTCGTCCACAAATATATTGAGGGAAGGCAACGAAGAGGATTTGAAAGCAAGGCAGATTTGCAGGAAACAGATTTCAGGAGGTAGATTCGACTCGCCTTTAAAGCACATGAAAAGCGGCAAAACGATGACAATGATGCCCTTGGCCAAAAAGGGCGTATGCGTTTTTTCCTGAATATATTCAGGAAAAAACGCATACGCCCTTTTTGGCCAACCAAGCAAGCCGGAAGGGCAAATCAGCGCTACAAAGAAGTCTCGCTTGCCCTCGGTCAAAAGGGCCATGCTGAACAAAGTGTAAAAACCAGAAAAGCAGGACAGGCCATGGAGACATGGGAGCCTTGCTACGCTGATGGGCGGGATGTAAATTGCCAACAGGCACTCTGGAGAAGAGTACGGTGTGTCCTGAAACAAGTAATAAACACAGCGTTGAGAGCATAGGGCACTTCCACTCATGGGCGTATAAATTGGGAAAACTAAAAATCAACAAGACACAGGCACCCTAAAGTTTACGGCTGCTCTGTTTCCAAGAACCTCCACTTCGGTACACCTTCAATATCCCAGGAAAGAGAAAAATGGATAAAGAAATGGTGGTACTTGGCACAGTGGAATATCACTCAGCCATGAAATCAATGTCATAAGGCTAGTTAGCAGCATGATGAGTGGATTTAGATACGACGATTCTAAGTGAAATAA